>NW_019384358.1:95397-147229 GCF_000671375.1 Centruroides sculpturatus | reverse complement strand
TAATTTTTTTTTTACTTTAAATTAACAAAAATAACACACAATAATTTTTCAAAATATAGGATTTTGTTTCTTTTTTTTCTTTCTTTTAACTTCATCAATAAATTTTTCGACCATTGACCCCATTTAAAAATAGAATCAAATAAATACTTTACGTGTAAAAATAATTTAATTCTCTTGCATAAATTATTAATTAATTATGTTAATTAAAGGTAATTAACACGAAACAACATTAAGAAATATTTTTCTTATGTGAGTCTTGTGTAAAAAATTTTAATATATGAGAGACTTAAATAAATATTTAAGTATTTTAAAATATATTAATATATTAATTTAATATTTAAAAAATCTGAATATGTGGATCGTAACAGTTATATAGGATGGCGCATGTGAACAGAGTATCGATTTTTGGAAAAAATCGATTAATCTGCAGCATGCAGCTAGAGTACAAATAATCCCAAAAAAGATCATCATGTGACGGAAAGGTGACATTTAATTGCTTTACAATTTCATTTAATATTTAAAAATATGCGCTAATTTAATTAATATGTTAAGTTTAATTCGGTTTTTTAAAGAATTTTTTAAGATTTTTTAAAATTCTTTAAAACAGAATCTTTTAAGATTCTTTAAAACATTAACTGTTATATTTTAATCCATTTCATCACTTAATTGGCATTTAAATCCATATTTTTTAAACATAAAATAACCGTTTTTATGATATTTAAGTGGATTAGTTAATTACGATTAACATTTGAAATGTACAGTACTGTACATCATTACAATTAACAATTGAAATGTACAGTACAAGTATAGTAATAACAATTGAAACTTATTAGAATTAGCAAATGAAATGAACAAATTATTCCTTGCTAACCGCAATTAAATATTCTTAATTATAATTAGCCACTTAAATGTAAAATTATAGAAGTTTAGTGCTGTATAAATTTAAATTTTATGTATGTATTTATTTCGTTTTTATTTTTTTTAAAAAATTAGGTGGAAAGTATCGAAGTGATCAGCTGTTTTCGCAAGGAGTGTCGGGTATAATTCCTGCTTTAATAACCTTTTACTTCCTTCAAACTGGCTCATTTCGCTAAGTACTGCAGGAGACTTTCCTGCAGGGTTCACTGGAAACCGGGTGGCTTAATAGTTATGGGAGGAAACAATCAAGGCATGAAGTTGAACGGCTGCGAAAATTGTTCAGGTGAAACTACCCAGAAGAGAGGTATCTCCTACCTGAAAGATGCCAGAAGTTACAAGGTGAATTTCTTTACAGTATTTTATAAGGGTGGTCCGAATGGTTTTCGTAAGATTTTCTACCGGGTTTTCTATATTAATTCCTCTGTTTTTCTTTAAATTTTTATCGCGTTATTTAATTTATTATTGACGGTAAAACAAGTTAAATATTCTAATTTCCTTTTCTTTTTAAATTAAAAAAATTAGAAAATAAATTTTAAAAATGACGACGATAAAAACTGTAATACACAATCGCCATGAAATGATTGAAAATGTCATTATAGTTGCGTCATTTCTTAATTTTGTTTACTTAAACCCACATTATTATTATTTTTTCTCGTATTTTTATTCATTAAAATACCATTTAGTTAATTGTAATTAAAGTTTGAAACTTACAAATATAAAAAATAAATGTAAGTTTCAAATTTAATCAGAATTAAATTTGAAACGTACAGAATTTAATCAATGAAATAGATAAAAAAATTTTAATGTAAATAACAATTAAATATTCTTAATTGTAATTAAGGATTTTAATTCTAATTTATTGTTAAGTAAGATTTAAATTTTGATACATTTCTTTTTAAATTTAATTTGCGTATGTTTTAAGGTGTTTAAAAATGATTTTTCCCCATTATCATCCTTCAGCTAATTTGTGTTTTCGTGTTAAAATTCCTCATCCTTGTTATTAAAATAATAAATTAAGTTTCCTTATTGGAGAATAATAGAACGTATCGCGTCACAATTCACAGAAGATGCGTTTAAATAGAACCTTTTCCTGATTTTTAGTTGCTATGGTAACTAGAAGGAAATACTTTTTACGTCTACAATAATGATGTCATCCCCTTATTTGAAAATGTGTTTTCTGCGAAAAATCTCCTTTNATATATAATTAGAAAAAATATATATAACCAAATTTTGTTATATTTTATTGATACCAAAAGTTGGTTAATAAGTTCTTGTTACTGTACAATATAAAATGTTAGTTTGTCTTCAAACTATTCTTTAAAAACTGCAATAAATTAATATATTTCTAGTCAAGTATTATAAGTAATTTGCAAATAAATTTCATTTTTGAAACTTACTATCTGCAAAATACATCATTTTTACAGAATTGAAATATTTTTGAATTAAGTATTTGAGTGTTTTATTAAATTGAATTAAAAACACATTATTTTTATATTTTTCTTTGTTACAAAGCAGTTTGATGTTCATGTATGATTTAAATAATAATGTAAGGTTTATTATAGTTAAAAAATATATTTAAGTTTACAATACTCTTAAACACTATTATGCCAACATATGTAACTAAATTGTCATCTTACAAAGTAGCTTCCACTAAGACAGAATCTGCAATGATGAAATGTAACATGCTTTAGCTGCTACATGACAGGTAAAGAAGGTAATTGAATCCTGCATAAGAAAAGTGATCTATTTGACACCTGACTGCCTGTTATCTAATTCTGTCCGCAATTGTATATTCTGTAATGCAGTGTTTTTCAACCTTTTTGAATACGTGACCCCTTTACAAGTTAAAAAATTCCGGAGACCCCCAGGGCCATATTAAAACTATATCAGTGATTTTGAGAACTACATATTTAATTTTCTTCTTTAAATATCGATTGAAAAACCAACAGGCACAGCCTTCTCACTGAAATTCTAGATTTTTTTATTGTAGTATAGGACCTATGAACACTTGTCTTTTTCTTTCACCCGTGACCCCGTGTAAGGCTTTGCGAACCCCGTGGGGGTCGCGACCCACAGGTTGAAAAACACTGCTGTAATGTATCAAGAACCACTCCATTTTCAAAAGCATTCCTGCCATATGTAACTAAGATATTGTACTTATTATTTCTAAATTATTACCTAATCTTAACTTATTTGTAATCATTGATATGATAAGAACATACAGTATTAAATAAATCTTCCACTTGTAATCTTCAGCATAGACAAATCAGATGATGTAAGATTAAATAACATTCATCGATTTGACAGTTCTGCACAAATGAACTGAACAATATTCACTCCATTTGTAAGCCAAAGGTGGCCAGTATAATGGCCAAAAACATTTCTAATAAAATAAATATATTTTGGCTTTCTAAAATACGTAATCTTTTTACTTTTAAAAAATGATAAATTGTTGTACCAAAAACTATTTCTATAGATATAAGCACAATTTATAGGAATTATAACAATAAATTGCGTAGAAAAGTAACACATGATTTATTACCTTATAAAAGTTTAATTTCTTATTTATTCACTTAAAATATTTTGCATGGTTTCTTGCACAGTTGTGATTTTGTTTTGTAGATTACAAAAGCATAAACAATAATCAATATCTTTCATTGTTATTATGTCAAATCAATACCTAATTTCATTCCATTAGTTAAATAACTTGTATATAAATTTTTTTAATTATTAATTTAGAGTTAAAAGATTAACTATGCAATAAAATACCAAATGCTAATTTGTTTTCATGTCGATTAATGTTAACTTTCAACTGTATCTTCTCTCAAAGTGGCATTTATTTTTTAAATATCCATAAGCAATTGTGTGTATAATATGCAAGTGACTCAACGTCCATTAACTGTATACAAAATGTAAAATTATATTTCTTATGATAGATTTGTTAATGAAAATATTAATTTATGATCTCAATAAATATTTTCAGATGTATTGTGTGTAAAATAATCTTTTTATTATAATTTACATCTCATATAATGCAACATTTTTCTGACTCTATTTAAAATTAACTGTAATGAAACAGTCTTACATTTAGAGGTTCTTAATGCATGGAATGTAGAACAGTTTATGACAGGAAGAGGTATGCCCCACCTGTTGTTTAATACTCTTTTCTCATAATTTGGAATTAAAAATGGCAAGAGGCACTAGTTACAAGTGGTACTAGACAATACAGGCTCACAAATTCCTTATCATCTTGGAATGATTGTAGTTTTAATGGCTAATGATAAATGTATCCTTGAAAGAAAATGGCTGAATGAGTTCAGTTGAAATGCAATAAAATGTCCTCCCCTTATAAAAACAGATGAGATCATCCATGAAACAAACACAAGGTAAGAAATTAAGTGTAGTTTTAAAATTTGTTAAAATTATTATTTTTCTTGCTTGATTAATCGAGTAAAAATGTATCGGTTCTATGTAACAAGACAAATTGTGAGTATATACTTCATGTCTTCCATTAAGCAAGATATTTTTAGAAAATTTTAATTACAGTTTCCAGATAGGGATTTTCATAATTAGCATAAGTGCTGAATGTTATCTCACTACTACCATAAAAATTATTAAACAGTAATACTATAACTGATAAAATACTAAAATTACTCATCACCATGTAAAAGAAAAGCTTTTATTTATATTTAAATAAGTACAAAAATTCTTTAGCCCATATGAATGGCCCCAAATAATTTTTTTTGTTAATTGTTATGCAGATTAATTAGTATACTGTACATACATACCTACTTATTTCTGTCTGTTTAATTACTGTAATTTAGTTAAACGCAGTTTAAAATGATGCACAGGTTGGATATGGAGGAGGAGATTGGAGCTATACCATGTAAACAGAAGGGGAGAGACTAATTTTACTCCTGTTTCTATTTATAACTGTGGAAGCAAAGTATTAACTCAAGGTCTTTTAACTCATTGTGCCTTAGAGGTGTACCAATTTGTTATTTGTAAGCCGCATACTACTAATGTGATACTGTAATTTACTTGTTATACCTGTATAGAAGCTTATTTATTTGTTTCTAGTGTTCAAAACACTAGAAAAAAAATATTTTTATACGTCCATCATTTGAAAAGTCAAAGGTGAGTTAGAGTTTAAAATTCTACACCCGAATTTATTAAAATTTTTCATTGAATTCAACAGGAAACGGTGCTGAATTTTTAATTTATTAATTTAAATGAATGCAACGTCCAATCAGAAATCGGGAAAGGTAATCATTTATATCGATAATGATCAATTACCGGTGTCTTAGTTCAGTTTTTAATTAACAGATGGCTGTTGCGTAGTTTCAAAAAATGTCTCCATGGTTACCTGTACAAACAAGATGGCGGATGATATACGTGCGTTTGCTTGTAAGTTATTTACCACGCGTGTAATCGGGTTAATTGTTCGATTTTGTTCAGTTAATGCATGAAAATAAATCGGGTTAACATAATTATATGTTTGTGGGTGGGCGAGGCTTCGATTTTTATCTTCGACGACTGACATACTTTTGGAAAATTAATTTATTTTAGTGACTTTTACTGATTTTTATTGTTGAAATCTAAATCGCAGACTCGTAATCTTCCTCTTAATCAAAAAAAAAAAAATATTGAAAAATAATCCTCTTCGTTAAATTATAAGAAAAAATATGTAATTAGTTTCAGTTTTTGAATTTTGATACTCGTTTCTGATTGGATGAATTTTTAAAGTATAAAAATACGAAGGGAAAATTTTTCGAAATGCTTATTGGATACTTTAACATTTAAAGTTGAACGTTATTGGTTATTTCGTAATTTTGAAATTTATTCTTGTGCCGATTGGTCATTTCAAAATTCGAATATTGCGGAGACAATATACGCATTGATTGTGTCCATTGTTTATCATTTTCGGTCTTTATCAAATATATAAACTTTCGATTATTATGTAATTAAGGCATGCAGAAAATAATACTAAAATAAGCCAGTAATTATGATATGACGTCATCAACAAGAGGCCTCATTTATAAAAAGGATTCAGTAGGTATGTGACGTCAAAATTTCGGAATTAAAGTGCTTATGTGCCAAATTATATTGTAATTATATCAAAGATGATAATTTCTAACAGATGAAGACACGAAGCGAAAATTCTAGTAATCATGTTTATGGCTCTATATTGAGCCATCTTTAATTAATTTAGCATTTCTTCTAAATAAAGGAGGAGGAATAGAAACCTTCTAATGATTGTGCCAGGTTTCATACATTTACAGCAATGTAATTTCATAATAGATTGTAAATGAGTTAATAAATTTAACATTCTCAGGGTTTTTTAAGAAACTTTTTTTTAGTTCAAGTGAAATAATTTTGATTTTGAAATTTCTGATGTCACTATTAGGTCATAATGTACTGCTTCTGAAAATTTCATAAATATTTGTAATTATTTTTCGTCTCTAAATAAATACAATTATGTAAAAATATACTGTAGTTTTGTTTATTTGATACGTTGTTAGAAATAATAGTATATTTTTTCTTTATTATGAGCACTAATAGGACCTTTTTAATAATACCTGTTGTGGGTTCGACCAGGCCGATTGATGAGGGACTATGCCCGATATATCCGGAACTGACCACCTCCCGGATGGCCGCATGATCCAGCGGTTAATTAAAGTGGTAGCCTACCGCTTCAAAAACCGGGGATCGAATCCGGACGGGTTGAAAACCCAATAATTATTCGGAGAGTGGCCCATCCGGATATATTGGGTACCGTTCCTCACCATCCGGCCGCCCCATTCTGGTCCTGGTCGAACTCATAATGAGCTTGCTTAAAAAAGGTTTTCCTCTTCCCCAAAGGATGGAGAGTTAAAAAACGATCTCGCCCGGGTCCCCAAATCAGTAGACTGACGCCTTAACCGCCTCAGCCATCTGGCCATCCATTTTAGTACACTGAAAGGTAATACTTTTTTAAAATTATAATAAATGGCACATTAAACCGAGTTTCTGCAATGTTTTAAACATAAATTTATGTATTAAAATTAATCTAACTTTCCTAAAATTAATCTACAGTTATATTAAATTTATTGTTTAAAGAAATATAGGACTAATAGGATAAGGCAACATGAGCGATCTGCCAAAGTGAAGCTGCCTCCCAGAAGACTTTCTTTGAGAAACTGACTCCTATTTAGGTGTTAGACACCTGAAGAAAACCCGAAAAACTCCATGTGGACAGTTGGTGAGGCGTGAACCCGTGACATGTTCACGCTTCACCAATAGTCTGGTGTTCAGTGGTTCCATTCAGCCACTGATAGGTCGAGTGGAACTCCATTTTTGATTAAAAGAAATAATTCTTATATAGGCCTACTACTAAAACAATTGGTTAAAAATATTTAATATTTTAAAAGCTTTTCGATTTTTTATCATCAATGTCGGCATTATAGGCCCTCAGCTGCAGTCACAATATCTCAGACAGCTCTCAGGGTCATTGAGAAATTCGAGCCTCACCACCACGCCAAAATGGAGATACCAGCAATGAAGTTTTCGATTTTCAATAATCAAAATGTAGACGGCCGGATGACCGAGCGGTCAAGGTGGCAGCCTGCCGCTCTAGGGGACCCGTCCGGATTCGATCCCAGGTCCCCAAGGTGATCCGTCCGGATATGTCTGGCCCCGTCTTTCACCATCCAGCCGAACCCATAATGGACTTGCCAGAGCCCACCAGTGGTCAAGCGGTCTTCGTACCCTGAACACTGGGAGTTCGATCGTAGATTCGCACCTAGCTCGGAGGGGCTGGCCGCGTGAAGTTTTCCGGGTTTTCTTCACGTCTGTAACACCTAAAAAGGGGCCACTTTCCCTTAAAAAGACCTCCCGGAAGGCATCCTCCTAGGCAGATCGCCTAAATGTTGCGTTGCCATAACTTAACATAACAAACAAACATACAAACAGAAGACGCCCTCTTAGTGCCCATAGGGCGGAAAGAGTTAAATAATAATAATAATCAAAATGTCTATAGATTTAATTTACAGTAAATTTATGAAACTCTAAATAATTATAAACGTCGCCTTCTTTCGTGACGCCACTTAATTGGTTGGCCTTGTTTTCTAGATGGCGTTGATTCAATTTCCTTGTAGAACTGTGCTAAATTATTAAGCCCAATTTCTGATGTTACAAAATTGTTTTACGGGTGAAATATTCAAAATATAAGCAATTTAAATAATAATAAAAAAATCTGCTCTTAGCCCAAAAAATGTTTTATTCAGTTAATAGTTTAAATTAATACAGTACCGAGTCTAATATTTCCTGAATATGACAGATCTTAATCACATGCCGAATTATTAACGATGCAGAAATGTTTTAGCTTCGAGAGATTATCGATATATATCAATAGCTTAGTAGTGTAAGAAAATGGTAATATATCAAAGTCAATCCACCTGTTTTTCTCTCACATTGTTCATTCCAAGAATTGGGAAAGGCGAGATAGGGTATTAACCAACCACAACAGTCTAAAAAGCCACTAAAATATATAATATTAAAACCAACTTTTTAAACCATTTATGTAAATAAACTACACAAAACTTCGTATCATTGATGTATCAATATATACTTTGAATACAATACATTAAGCCTATATGTATGCGACTTTTCTCTACTACGTTTAATGTATTGTATTCAAAACATAATGCCCATGGCCAATATATGGGGGCCTAAAATTCAATACTTTTTAAATAAAAGACTGAATTTTCAGCTCCTATATTGAGCCGAAGCCAAATGCACCTGCCGCTTCTTATGCATTGTATGGTACAGTATATTACTCTTATATAGTTATAAACTCCTTGTTTAGTTTGGTATTACTTTTTGTTATTTATGGAAGATTTTCATGTTTTCAGGCACTGTATTTTTTATATATAAAAAAAGCCTTAATTTTGAGCCTCTCCGTATTCGGGCCTCAGTCAAAGCTCGCTTTCTGTCGGGGCCTGACTCATTGTATTCAAAAATATTGCTTGAAACAAGTATAAAACTTTTATGTCAGCATTGTTAACAGTTTGTATGACTCATATATACGCGAATAGATATATTTAGATTTAAAATCTCACGACAAAGACCGATTTCACTAAAAATAAAAACGTGCAATCCTGCCTTTTTTGTCGTCATATGGTGTGATTAATACGCCTTTTAAGCGAAATACATATATTCTCTTATTATTTCCTTGTTAATAGGAAAAACTAATATTTTGTTTTAATAAATTAACTCTTGTGAAATGTTTACTTTAAAGAATATAGTTGAAAAGAAAACAATAAATAAACGTTTTCCCCTCCCTAACAATTTAGATATTACTTCTACATATAAAGTTTATGCACCAATTTCATATAATATATATATATATATATATATTAAGAGATAAATTCAAATAAAAAGCATTCGTACAGTACATGTAATTAAAATATACTGTTTCTTTAATTAATTAAAAAATAAAAATAAATGCATTTTAAGAATAAATAAAAAATATGTAATAAATTTAAAGTAATACCTGAATAAAAATGTTTCAAACTTTATATAAGAATAACGATCCTTTTACTACGTTCAACAATTGACGATGAAGAAATAAATTTTGATATCCTTCAATAATTCTTTTATTACTGACGAGGTAAAAATTCAGTTATATTTCGTCGAAGCCTATATACGTAAATTTCAATAGAAATAGAATAGACCAATAAAGTACTGTATAGTCTGTTTCAAAAGCATTATTTTCTTTTCAGTAATACTTCCGTTAATTTAATGATATAAATGATATGCAGTGCTTTGATTGATTAATTAAAGAATGCAATTGGTGTTCATTCTTTAACGTGGAAGCGAGGACATAAATCATATTTTTTATCCATAATCTACACATTCTTTATTTAATTTCTTACATAATTGTAGTCATTTTTATATTTAAATTTTTTTAGTTGTAGTTTAAGATTAGTAAAAATAACTTCGAATCGAAATTTATAAATATCATTAAAAGTTAGTTTATAGACTTCATTCATAAAACACTTATTATTGATAGATAAATGTTTCATTAATTTTATCTATTCTTTAACTATAATACTTAATTTCTTATTAATTTTAAATATAGAAATATATTTTATAACAATGTCTTTGACCATTTCTACGTTTTTATACTATTTTATTTGATTAAGTTAAGGCAAATGACTTTTAAAATAAAAGAATACAAATTGTTAATTCAATACTTAAATTATTAATAGATATAAGTTTTAAAAGTGAATTTATTAGCCAAATAAACTAAAAATAATCCTACTAATGGATCACATATTACAAAATAATAATATATTATTTTATAATTTGCTGGGATTTTTTATTTTTATTTTTGGCTCTCCGTTCTGTGGGCACTCAGAACGTCTTTTTGCATATCCAGTGTGAGTTCAGCTGGGTCTACAATAAGGGACAGAGTGTTGGGGGACCCGTCTGTCCCGGGATTTATTTATCCGGAACAGGTGGAGTCATCGAGAGAGATGAAGCTATTTTTCCGAATTGGGAGAAAACTTGTGTTTTTAGTGGCTTCCTACTACCGATGGTACTTTCTTTTTAACTCTTTTCACCCTGTGGGTACTAAGAGGGCCAGTTTTAGCAAGCCCATTATGGTTTCGGGTTGTGAGGGATGGGTTGTTGATACTTTTTCCGGGTGTTCTAACTCTTTTTGTCATATAAGACAAACAAATACGAGATTCTTAGATATCATCAACGAAGTGTTTTGACTCTTCTTACTTCATAATTTAACTAATTTTGAACTATTTCCCATTAATAACCATTTGTTTGGATTTATTCTTAAAACTTATTCAAAACAACGTTAAAGATTGTTCATTTGTACGGTTATTTGAACTTCTTTATCTATCGGATCAGAGGTCAACGGAAAGGCCAGGTGATGAGAAAGAAAGTGGGATTTTTCCACTTCACAAATTAACTGCGTATTAATTTTTAATTGCTTTAATTTAACTAATTAATCGTCCCAGAATCTCACACTTGAATTTTTATGATTTAAACGTTATTTTAGGTTCAACGCAAGATGACAAATACGGCCTTTACATAAACGTGAATATAAAGTTATAAAACAATACATTGCTTTAAACATTTAATTTTAAACTTTATTTCCAGTTTATTCTTTTTAATTTTCATAAGATTATATAACTATAATAACATCTGAAACCATATTAAAACAATACATTCATATATATAAGATATAAAATAACTTACATTAGTTGTTCATTGAAATAACATAAATTAATAGAATAATTACAATAAACGTAAACTGAAAATAATTATTAACACGGCTTCCCACACAAAAAGAGTTTTCTTATCAAAAATTAAAAGAGGGCAAATTTTATATTTTTGCTCTATAGGCCTTCAAAAGTCGTACCACGAAAAATTCTGTTTTTTGCAAAAAATGTTTCTTGGAAATTAACGAATTTAATTGTATTAACCAACTTGTAAAGCATATTTTTAGCAGCTATCATAACATTATAAACTTTCGAGTTTTGAGAGAACAAAGATTTTTTTACATTCGGTCGATTATCTCCTTAGAATGTCGATTTAATTGTAGTGACTATTTAGAAGGAATAGCAAAAATAAATTCTGATCATTATAAACATATTTTATAATATAAGTTTAAATAAACTGTTCCTTGAAAATGACCTAATACTGTTATTGCAATATGGTATAACCTATTTCAATTCAATTCGATATATCAGGTGAAAGTATTTATTCTTATATCACTTCTAATCTTCTGTTTATTCTGATTTCTTTTCTTTTCGATTATTTCTTATGTAAGAATTATAGAATAAATAACTGAATAAAAATAGATACGATACATACATTACAAACATGAATTCGAGGTTGTCTTTAGAAGTATCACATTTGTAACCATTGATGAGCAGCCAATAGACCCAAAACGAGAGCAAGACTCCAAATAACATCTGCAATGTTTGTATAGCTGTAATAAACATGGAGATTTTAACAGGAATCTTTACATTCAAATACTTTAAAGCGAAATAAGAATACATANTGTTTTATTAATGATAAAAAAAAATGATTTAACAATAAACATGGTCTTTTTATAATCTTATTTCCTGTTGGCCTTCTTCTTTTTTAGCCCATTAAACTCTGAAGTAATCACTTTCTTATAGGCATTTTTTCACTTATTTTTAAATGTGGAATTTGTTACACAGATCTCAGTCTGATAAATGAGTTGAAAGAGATTTGCTAGATCAATATCAAACTGATGCATTGTATTCTTAATTTGACACAATTTTACCTTTCCATTAAATAGATTACAGGTTATTGTTATGCAAGGGATATAAATTTTAACCTCTTTAATATATTCTTAATATTTTCCTCTTGTGAAATCTCTGTTGGATATTTAAAAATTGTCTTTTGAATTAATTTTGAATATTTAACATTAGCTATCAAAATTATTTTTGTAAGTTAAAGCAGAAAACAAACTGCTTTGCTAGGGTTTACCTTTTATTTACAAATTATTCTATAGCACTTTCTGACAATGAGTCCATTGTCGGGAGAGGTATTCCTGATGGACTTGGTTGTCTGAAAGTGCTAGAGAATAATTTATAAAGGTGAGCTTTTTAAAGAACTTTGGGTTGTTTTCACATTAATTTAAAAAAGTATATTATCTGAAAATAAACACTTTACATATAGAAGTCATACAAAACCTTGTAATTCTTGACTATGCTAATCAATTTTCAAATAAAATTTTTTAAAGAAAATCTTCCAATATATCCAATGCTTCAAAATTTTAGTATTCTGTTCATTTGGCATATTTAAGGAAAATTAATTGTTCAAGGACAATTAATTTTCCTTAAATCAGACCAAGTTAGAAAACAACTAATTTTCCTCAATCAGACTGGGTGTTGTCTGTTAATCATAGGTACAGTTTTTCAGCCACTTTTGACCCCTTTCTTCCCTGTTGTGTACAATGATATAGCTTTGGCAAATATACGCTGCTTTAATTGTACTTGTTAGAGCCTGCAAGCTAAACACACCCAATCTAAAGTGTCCACTGTGCAAAGTTCCTGCAAAGGATTATAAAATATCCTTTGCACGATCAGTTTCTGGCACCAATTCTAAAGGTATTATTGTGCCCTAGTCTAAAGGTCTTTTGTTCCTTATTCAGTAACAAGGATTCTTCCAAGCACATCTTCTTTATTTGGAATTAGGCCAATCTCATATGCTATTCTTCGTTTTCTATCTTAAAGGGAATAATCTTCCTCCAGGAGGGATGTTCCTGAAGGTATGCTTTGTGAAATGGTTGTACAACAGATTAAACAGAACATCTTATCTTTCATTGACAATCAAATCATTCTGTACACAAGATATGTTAATGATATACTGATTTTATGGCACCAGAAACTGGTCCTAAAAGTCTCCCTGCAAAGAATTAATGATAACCCCTGCAGTCTCTCCTTCCAAGTATAACAAGAAAGTTCTACCAAGGTGCATTTCCTCAACATACTCATTATTCTGCAAGATGGCCTGATGTTAACAAAAGTATTTTGCAAGCTGTTCTTTATCCTAGCCAAGTCCTTACACATATAAGGTAGCCATTATTAGTGTTCTTGTATAAAGGATCTTCATCCATTACTCTACTTCGCAGGACAGGAGTGAGGAGCTATACCATATCTCTCGATTAGCTACACAACACTGCTACTCTCCAAACCTCATTAGAGACTTGCACAATGGCAACTACAGCACACATATCCAGTAGTCACATTTGATAGATCCTACAAAGTGGAAACAATGACAACACCCTTCCTAAAAACTACAATGAGATCGACAGACTTGTAACTTTGACATCACTTAAAAGAAAAGCCAAACAGTTTATCCCTATAATCAAGAATGCCAAGAACTCCTGTGAGAAAAAATACCTGCTTGGTATTTATATCGTTCCTGTCCAGAACAACAGAGTGAACCATTGGAAGTATGTAGGACTAAATGCCTAAAAAAATGAATTAAGAAGAATCAGGAAGGGCCTCTGCAAGACCAACTTGCAGTCTTTGCCTATGACAATAACATGCATGTCACATTAGGTCAAGCATGCCTTTACACCACTTCTCTGACTCAGTTCATCTCAAGTACTAGGAGCATATTGAGATTTGTAAGACCTCTAGGAGAGACTGCCATCAACCATAGATAGGCAAACTGTCTCGCTTTCACTATGAACTTTCTTAAACTTATGTATATTTTGTTTTTTTTTATTTAGTTTATTTTATTTCTTGTTATGTCTTCTGCATCAAACATGTATCTGGCTCCTCACCTACAATGTTTTTATTCTTTCTAATTTAAATCTGCATTCTGTTTGATTTTAGAAACCTGACAAAGACTGTTAAAAATGGTGGAAAACATTTTGTTTTTTTGCATTATATTTACTTTTTATTGCTGGTTTTTTTGTGATTTTTGTGTTTATTTTGCATCTTGCTCTATCAATTAATGTATTAACTTATTATTTAGTATATTAATGTTATATGTTAACTCTTAGTCTTGATATTTTGCAGATAGTTTTGTTGCATACACAAATGCATTTAGTTTTTATGAAACAAATCCATACTGGTATGCATATGCATTCAGTTTTATTTAAAGAAATATTAACTTCATCTTCAAATCCATTACTTTATGTTTGAGAACTTTTACGTCATATTAAATTAAGGATCCTTTAATGTATTAAGTGATTTTATTTTATTTATATTTAATTGTTCTGTTCCAATTCTGTTCATGTTGTTCCTTTCTGAATTATTTATACCTGAGTAAGCTTTTAATAAAAGTGGTAAAAGTGTTTTTTATTTGAAGTTCCAGTGCTAATCTTCACATGTTTATTTTATTGGTGTCAAAAGTGAGGACAAAAACGGGGTCCGAAGGAAGGCAATTAACAACTTTTTGAATGAGTCATGTTTTGTAGCGCGAAAGAGCGAACTTAAAAGATTGGATTAAAACAATGAACCTTTTGTCTTGTTAAAAGATTTTAAACAATACATAGAGTAAAGTTGAGGAAAACCAGGTTGGAGAGAAGTCGTGTTCCGACGCGACGTTGACCTCTCCCAGCCCTTTGTTGGGTTTCGAATTGTCACCATGTGACGAGGAGAGACCAATGGAGAGGCGACTGTGGTGGAAAAATCGACAAAACCGCATTTTCGGGAACTTTACGAGGTCTTGGGTTTAGGTGTGTAGTGCTACCCTGCTGTGATTTGGTGATCACAACAGAGATACAACGTAGGCTCTTTCGATGTCCTAGGAGCTGGTTTTGCCAACCCATCACGTCCAGAATCGTCAAGGTCACGTCCAGAATCGTTGAGGTTCGACTCGTCCACCAAGGACATCTCTACAAGTGCTGGTGCGTGTCCCGGGGCCATCGTTCTTTGTGTCCAGCGTGCCGAAAATACCCAAGGACCGATCAAACAGTCGAACTTTTCCATTTTTATTGGAACTGTTATAGTAACTTATCGTTGGATAGGCTTTCACCTAACATATTGAATTATTGTAAGAACAATTTATGTATATTATTAAACGGTTTTATATGGTAAACCTGTCTCGGAGAGTTATTCTGTGCTCACAAGACAGACACGACCGCTTGGCTGTTGAAAACACCTCACCCCAATTGGCTGACCTCACATAAATTACAGCATACAGACCTCACTATACTAGTTGTATTAATACAACTATTAAGAATTCATCTTTAAAATTTATTCATTGCTGAAAATAAAGCAAATTACATTCAGGGAAGCATCTAATAATTTAATAGTGTTGCTGGTATAATTTGAGCTTTAATAAGAATTATTTTAGCATTTTTCAGAATTTAAAAAAAAATTAGTAATTCATGTTTTGATTCATCTAAGCTCCTTATTGTCTTAACCTGTTCAAAACACCTGGTTGTTAACATGATATGTGAGAAAAAACACCTGGCTACCAGATGTTTCTTATATAATTTCACAATTATGAAATACCTGTATTTTGAAGATATATTTCTTAAGAGTTATAGATGTGTAAATTATTTAGCCATAATATTCAATACTCCATTTAATTGCTATTTCCATAATGAATAAATACAAAAACTTGTGTACATTTGTCTTTGGATTTGCCCAGTCAATTTTTGCTCTGATTGGTAGGTTGTCATTCATCTTTTAGTACATATCCTAAAATGAATTATCTATGTTTGATATTTGCTACATTAGGAAAATTGAGTTGCAGACTAACAGCATTTTTATCTTGCCTGTCATTTGCAAAATTAATGTACCTTTCGAATATTATCATCAAATAAAACATGCTACAATTCCAATAACAATAAACTTCTTAGAAATCTTAACAAACCCCAATTAATTGCAAGATGAAAGTGTTTTTAGCCTGTGAACAAACTTTCCTGGAGAGCTTTAATGTTTTGTATGGTAAGTATCAAAGAATGATTTGCACAATATTCTGCAGGAAAAATGTTCTCTAATAATTACAGAATGCTTCTCACACTTGTTATTGGCATTATCAATAAAGAATACTAATTACAAGATCTGTTCAAAAAGTATCGGACCTTTGGTCGGCAAAAATAAATTTATTGATTTTGATGTACAAAACACTAATCCCCTTCAAAGTAGTCTCCTTGGTAGTGTATACACTTCTCCCAGCATTTCTGCCATTGCTGGAAACACTGCTGGAACGCATCTTTTGGAATGGCCATCAGCTGGTCCGTTGGATTCCGCACGATGTCTTCTCTCGACTAAATTCGGGTTCTTTTTAGCAGCATTTTCAGCTTGGAAAATAGCCAAAAGTCACATGGAGCCATGTGGGGAGAGTACAGAGCGTGACGAACCACAGGAGTGTTATGTTTGGCGACGAAAGCCCGAATCAGATGCGCAGAATGGGCGGATGCATTATCACGATGGAGCTGCCAAGTTTTGATCGACCACAGATCTGGTCGTTTGCGTCACACTGTATCGGAAAGACGACGAAGGACCTCCTGGTAGTACTCCTTTGCGATGGTTTGGCCTTGTGGAGCATACTCACGACACACCACCCCACAAGAGTCGAAAAAACTGTCAACATGACCTTTGATATTGCTGCGGACCTGCCGCGCATTTTTTTGGCCTCGAGGATCGTCTCCGAAAGCCTGCTGAATCTTGTGAATGGTTTACGCTTGGATATCGCCAAGGTTTTTGGCAAAATTTCATGTAATATCGCTGCTCACGTTGTTCAGTCATTTTCCAGCTTAGTGGAATCCGACGAGAGCACACTACATGACCTCACTCATAGGCCAATTGCCAAAGACTGACGCTTCCTGCAGGCGGGAAAAAATTCAGGGCTTTGCATGACTGTCCTCTCCACAACTCCACCGAAGGAGGCCTCTCACGCGTCATTGGTTTATGCGGAAAAGAAAAGGTCCGATACTTTTTGAACAGACCTTGTAGATATGATAAGTGTGCAACTTGATTCTCAATTTTTATGGAGATAGAATGTTTTGTCTTTGGGCAGTACAGTTAATTTTTATCACTTATTAATTATTAAATGATAAATATTAATAAAAAAATAAATTCTACAAATAAACATTATATTTTAATCTGAATAGTAAATTACATAAATAGTTTACAATATACGGTAGCATTCATCCTTTTGTTTATTCTTGCACATTGTTAAAATCAATTTGAAGAATGTAATCATGATATACAAGTATGAGAATTATATAAAATTTTATTTGTGATTTTACAATAATATTTGCAATAGCTTACTAAAATATAATAGAATTCACTTATTGTAATCACTGATATCATCATCTATCATCTAATGATGTTATCAGAATTAGCATTCCCTGAAACATGCAAGTTAAAATACATTTATAAAACTTTGACTAATCAGACTAACTTAATCAGAGTTAGCTTAAAAAACTGACTAAATATGTCTTTCACAATATCAGCATTAACACTTGGCTGATAACAACTGATCTCTCTGTTATCAGATAAAGTAGGATTTCAGCACCCCTCTTGTTCCTATTCCACAACTAGTCTACCTTCCCTTTTATACACCTTTTCCTCTTGGCACCCTTCATTTGGTTTCAATAAATTATCCCTTATAACCAGTGCCCTTTTTCTAAAAAAATTACTGCCGGTATTGCATATATCATAGCTGAACATAATTTTTTAAAGAGGAACTGCTGGTACTACATACCAATTATCGATACTTTTTATGCTTCAAGCTTTTATGTTTTTTTATGCATTCCAGATGAAAAACAGTCCTTTTTATAATTTATTTTTCAGATTCTTATACATGGTCTCCTCTCAGCATCCTCCTCATCTGATGCACTTACTGTTCTTGCCACCCATTCATTACACTCATAAAATCACAATCATTGTCATTCTAACCAGTGTTTTAAGCATTAAAGTTTTGTCTATTGAGCAATACTTGCTCATTGTAGAATAGTTTAAATTTCTGGCATTTCTTATTTAAACTATGCACTAGTTATTAATTAAGACAGTTGTTAATCTAGTAGGCAAATAATATCAGATGAATTACTGTTGATTAATAATAATTTTATAATTAACAAATCTTCAAGTTAAACATTTTTTAATTGTTTTAATGTCAGAATTAATAAAACCAGAATTTTCATTAACTGTTGGGCAAAATTGCACTTCTGAATGAGGGGTTTTGACTCTAATTTTAGACACCCTAAATGACCAAAAAAAAGAACCATATCTCTAATTGTGACCCTTGGTGAAGATATTTGCCTCCAAAACTTTCATACAATTGGCTTAATGGAGTGTGCAGCATGACTCAGATCATGCCTCAGAAGTATTCGATACAATGTTGTTTCTCATGTTTTGAGCTTTCAGCCTTCAGTAGTAAAGTGAAAAACAGTTGATTTTTAGCATTATTTTAAGAAATAATTCTGGATTTTTTCAGTTTTAAAATTTACCACATTTTTCAGTGTTTTAAAGTTCTGTCTTCAAAATTCTAGATAGTCTAATTTTGGAGAGTCTATCACACAAAGGGCCACATATAAAACATCAGTTTCCTTGACTTTTTTTCTACTATGGACCTTATCAGGCCTGATAAGGTCCTAACCGCCTCATTCAATGTAAGTTTGATTTAAACTCAGAGCAAAGATTTTAGAAAATTTAAACAGGTTTGGATTATATATCCATCATCAAGAGAAATAAATATGATCATTTTTCTTGCTGAGTCCTGATGGTATATAGCAATGATGGCCAAATTGGGTCTTGAAAGCCACAAGTGGCTTTTCTCACTGTAGCTCCTTTCAGGACAAGGTTTGACCATCCTTACTGTATAGTCTGAAAATGCTTGATTTTCTAAAACTTTTCATTCCAATACTGAAATTGAATTTATGAAAGAAACTTTATTCTCATTAACTAAACTTAAATATTTGATGTCAATTTGTTATAATTGTTGATTTATACAATAATACCAGGCTACAGAATTTGTAGGTGTAACCTAATGTTGTAGATATGTAGGAAAAATATATAAGTTAATCATTTATCCAACTTATCAATTATCAATGCACACTAGAAAAGGAAAGAAGCAATTACTTATTCAAAATATTACATTTACTCAACTGATAAAAGAAATAATTTTCAAATTTCCAGTATGCTAAGGAAAATATTGTAAACATTAATTTACACATTATATTATTAAGTAAAAAAGTAACAAAAGTTCATCATTTTTAAACAAGAAATATAAATATAATAAACATAAAATCTTCAAATATAAAAATTTAGTTTTCTTCTAGGGATTGGCATTCTCTCGACAAGAAAGGGAACATCTGGGCTTTCGTGGTCTATTACCGGCAGCAGTACGTAAGATGCAAGATCAAGTACAGATAGTGCTGAAGAATTTGGATATATACAGCGATGATTTCAGTCGTTACATATATTTACGTGATTTGCAGGTAAAGTTGGTATATTGAAATATATTTTATAATTTTAATTTACAGTTTTTATTATTAAGATTATTTACAAAAGTGATCTAGTAGAGAGTATTATTCAATAAAACTTTGATAATGGAATTTTACTTTACACTTCTACAAATAAAAGTTTTAAATTTACTTTCCATTCAAAATATTTTAATTACAGTGGACTGTACTTCAAATTTAATTCATTTCAGGATGCCATTCAAATTCTGAATAGTGAAATGTGGCCCTGAATGACATATCAAAATTATTACAATAATTAATTTTACCATTTGAAAAGTACATCATTATTTTATAACAAATTTTCCTACAAAATGTTAATTTAATAACTTATTATTGATTTATTTTAAAACATTATTTTTAAATATAATATAACATGTTCATCTGGTGCATATAAATAGAACCAAGCTTCTTAGTTTAGATTCTGAAGACTGAGTGGCTGTTTTCAATTCAAAGAAACTGTGAATTAATATAATAATGTTCACCAGCTACATACTGGCCATATTCCCAAATTCTCTGAAAGTTTATGCAGTTTTTTATTTTCTATAAATAAAGGCATTTGCTGACATTCTTACTAAACTCATAATTATATATCATACTGATAAAGTAACAAAAACTTTTGATTTCATGCAGGGATATTTTTTTTTTTGTAACTTAGTGAGCACTAAGAGATTTCTCATACCTGAGTTTGGCCAAAATAATAATGGTTAGTTTGATAGGGAGTAATCAAGTTTAACATATTCTAGGTCAAACCATCCATCATGAAAATTTCTAAGGGCTTGATACAGACACGAAAGCAATATACAAAAATATATAAAATAATGTAACACAAATTAAATTATTAAAATTTTTCTTTAAATTTTTATCCAAAGCTTACTTTTTTCATTTCCAGTTCAGGGCATTAATTTATATATATATTGTGGAGAGAAAGATGAGATGTAAAGAAAGTCAAAAAATAAAATACTTTTAGAATAAAAATATTTATTCTGAAAATAAACCAGGTCATAAGTTGGCAGCAACTACAATGGCCACATAAACACAAATAACTTGAGTGTTGAACTTCACTGTGCTGACATTGCCAACTGTATTTATCCTAATGAAGTATCCATGTCTTGCTATTCCAGTATATTTATACTAATGAAGTATTTGAACTCCTACATCTCCAGTTTGCTATTATAATTTCATCACTTATCATATGATGCTGAATAATAGGATTATCAAATGTACAGTGAGAAACTTTTAAACCATTTAATGTACTAAACGATTTAAGAGGAATGTGTAAACCTATTTAAGATAGGTATGCCTTCCAAGGCATACCTATAGGCTTGGAAGGCATTCCTGTGATTCTACAAACTTCTTTCACAATCTGGGGTAATGACCCTCAACATAGAATTCTGGATCAAGGTTGGAGAATTGCTGGATGTATGGCAAAGTTAACAAATGTACATTTTCCAAAACGAACATATGTTAACTTTGCCAAAAAGTAACTAAAATAAGTTTGCTTGCATCTACGTTATTCAAATATTTATAAAATCTAAAAAATAAATAAACAGATAATATTTAACAGTTTTGCATGTTTTATATCCCTGAAATTTTTGAAATGATTCATATTTATAGTTCCATATATCCATATAAGTCCACTTTCCATTTTACGCCTACGTGTATCAATTTCTTTATTTTAAGTGATCGTACATAATTCAATACTATACTTTCAGTTAGAAGTTTGCATATAAATGACTGCTTTTTTTATTTAACACTTTAACCTTTATATTTTAAGTGCAATTTCCGCATTATCTGTAATCTTCGTGTAACGCACATAAGTTATGTATCTAAAGAACACAAGATTATGATATTTACATTAGAAGACAAGTATTAAATTTAAATTTTTTTTCAAATTCGATAATTTTATTCTTGTTTTTATCTTTCTTCAATATTTGCCTGTATCTTGCGGGGCAATAAACTATTAAAAATATCTTTAAGTGATACATTTTTATATTTTTATATTTTTAGACAATCATTAAACAGGATACTAATATCTNGTTTGCTTGCATCTACGTTATTCAAATATTTATAAAATCTAAAAAATAAATAAAAAAAATAGCTAGATAAATAAACAGTGCTATAAAATAATAATGCTAAATACTGTAAATATTATTTACTGCCCGTTTATATATTATGTTAGATGACTGTCGATATTTTGTAATATAATGTCAAGATTGAATTATTTAGTTTAAGTATTTCTTGTTAATATCGACTCCACAAGTTAAAATAACAAAAATTTATCTCGCTATAAAAATTCAAAAACTAAATTTTATATAATGATCTAGCTCTTTATATTAGAAATATAAATATTTCATTCCACCAATGAATAATTCTGAGATTTATTATTTAATTTAAATTCTACTATTGAAAGTATCATGATTTATTCATCAATGATTAGATTAAACTCCTGATTATACTATCAGCATTGCTAAAAATGAAGGAGCAGCATAATCCTGAATGTTATTGTTATTTTTGACAATTTATAATACTTTCTCAAAATTTATATTTTAAAAATATGAAAATTCTCACTGTTGCTATAGTGCCAAAACTAATTCTTAATATAGTGCTGTGGCTGTAGGAGGCATTGCACTCAAATCTTGTAAATTATTGTTCCGAGTGGCAAAGTGCCGAGTCAGTACTTGTGTGTCACTCTTGTTTATTTGATGTGCATTCATCATATTGTGAAATTAAAGTGACTTTCATGAACAAAGCTTTGTATCAAGTTTCATTTTAAACTTGGAGAAAAGGCAATTGAAATGTATTAAATGCTTCTTTAAGCATTTAGTGATGAAGTGATAAGAAGAGCACATAGTTGAAAGGTTAACATATTCTAGGTCAAACAACAATTAACACCTCAATACCACTTCCAGCAGTCAAAAGATTTTAATAATCTAACGTTTTCAGCTGTCTTTTAGAGGCCCTCCTCAGGATGAAACATTAAAAAACAGTTCTATCTTTTGAAGGATTCTAATAATCGAATTCAGCTGTATTCGATTATTTTTCGACTATCTTTTGAAGGATTCTAATAATTGAATACAGCTGTATTCGATTATTAGAATCCTTCAAAAGATAGAACTGTTTTTTAATGTTTCATCCTGAGGAGGGCCTCTAAAAGACGGCTGAAAACGTTAGATTATTAAAATCTTTTGACTGCTGGAAGTGGTATTGAGGTGTTAATTGTTGTTTTGTAGTATATCGTTCCAGTTTACGTGTGTTAATTTTTTATCTGTTCTAGGTCAAACCATTTTAACGATGAACAAACATTAATGATTTTCAATGTCCTAGAGTCTTCAACCAACACAATGCCAAAAGATATAGGAAATTTGTAAGGTAATTATGAAGACTATCAACAAAGCCATAGCATCTATAACATTGTGAATGTGAGCCATGCAGAGCTGACAAGCATGAGCCAAAGTGAAAGCTGTAACTCTGGCACCTGTGGACTAGTTTCTGTTATAAAATTTTAAATTGATTTTCTAGATTTTATAATTATGTAATTTAAAGTGCATAAAGGGAGAAAAAAGTGTAATAAGCTGTGTGTGTGTCACACCAGAAGGAAGGGTATAGGAGCCTGAGAGACTTTGTCCTAGGGCCAGGGCTATTGAGGGCTTTTATGGTTCCAGGGATAGAGCAGTCCCTTTAGACTTTTTTAACAAAGGAAATACACAGAATGTTTCTTTATTAATAAAAAGTAGTTGTAAAGATTTTATTTTCTTGTAGGATATTGCCAGATGATAATTAAGTTTATAATCAAAATTAAAGACACTCTGTTGAAAAAAGATTCGCCATTTATTCAGTTTCAATGTTCCAGAATACAATTTTTGATGACCAACCTTTCATTGTAGGCTACTTGGCTGTCAAATTTAAACTTTCCTAGTCCTAAAAACAATTCTAGTTCAACAAAAACATCTCTAATTTTAAAACTTTTGTTTTTAATTGGATGTTTTTCACTGTTTTTAAAGGGAAGTTTTAATTTTGATGGACAAGTAGCCTACAATAATAGATCGGTCATCAAAAGTTGTATTCTGGAACATTGAAACTGAATAAATGTTGATTTCTTTTTTCAACAGACTGCCTTCAATTTTAAGTTTTTATCTTCTGTTAGTAAAAATAATATTAATTTTATAGGGATAAGAATTCAAATACTCATTAGGGATAGGGAATAGCTGTCTTAATCCCACTCCAGTGACACTTTGTTATTTCTTTGTTTCCTCTATATGCAGGGTGGTAACAAAAGTTTGTCTGGTCAGTTATTTCAAGAACTAATAAGGCAATTGCTGCAGACATTTTGCCAATCTATACTATGTCAGACATTTGCTAAATGACAGTACAAATGTTCATTCTTTCCAGTCCTTCTATTGAAGAGAGCTTTTGTAATCTCAGCCCCTAATAAAACTAGGGCAATAGTACCAATTACAAAGTTGTTGTATATGAAAAAGTAAGTACATACTATAACCTTTAAGTGCATTCCAAAACATCAACCAGGATCCCAAAATAGACTGTCAAATGCTTCACTGCACAACATGCAAGGATAGTAATGCATCACTGCAGAACACTCATGTAGTGCAGGATTGGCTAATGCCAATTTTGTACAGCAATGAGTAGGTTGGAATGGACCAATGAGCAGACCACCAACCAGACCTTACATCAATGAATATTTTTTCCTGTGGGATTTCTGAAGACAAAGGTTTATAAAATGCAGCTGACATAAATGCAACAACATATTCTGGATGCATGTATTCCATTAACTGATAACATGTTGGTAGTCATGCAGAAAGTTCATGCTGAAAAGATAAAAGCAGTAGACATATGCACCATCATTTAGCACAGTCATGAGCAACCCACAGCTCATAAGATCCTAATATGCAGCCTCTGGGGTTTCAACAATATAATTTTCTTGTTTTCTGTCTCACCATAATTAAGTTGATATCTGTGACAAAGAACATTCAAACTAAACTTGACTAGTAAAAATTGTGAGAATAATGTATATATTACTATCTTACATGTCATCAGCACAGTACTGGACAAAAAATCTGGCAAGTTTAGGACCAGAAGAGGTCCAGTTTCTGGATATTCTGATTTTCTGATCCAGGCTAAAATATAAAATAAACAATGGATGGTATAAAATAAAATTGTTTTTAACACATCCTGTGTTAGCAGTCAAACTGGAACTGGTGTCATGTGATGCATATGCCATGGAAAACAAAAATTTTTTCATAATAAACAAAATATATTATATGGGCAGTTTAACTTCTGTCCAGAATTTCAGTAATAGCAATAGAACTACACAGTCCCAATTTGTTTTTCCTAGGTATTCTCCCTACATATTGATAGTCTCCCTTCATTTTTGCATTGATGACTGCAGTTTGAGCCTTGCTCAATGTTATGAAGAAAAAAAGAAAAATAAACTGCAAGATAAATTAATAAAAACTATTTACAAATATGATAAAAGTTATTAACACAAATAAGTCCCAGCTATAATAAGACAAATTGGGATTGCAATAAAAAGGGGTTTTGTATTCACATTACAAAGTCTTTTTCTTGACAACGAATTTTACATAAAGAGCAACCCAGTCAATAACATTTTCTTGCATAGATTAGTATTAAGAAGAGACATAAAGAAGAGAAAGATATAAGAGTGAAATGGTTGGAAACACATTCTAACAGTTATTGTTATAAGAATTCAGTTATGATTCACTTACAAAGGATATTCCTTTGTGTGATGAGGTATCCAAATTATCCACTTGTAGCTTCACTGCAATAAAAGTTAAAAGTTTTGTTGTTGTCAATGTTTTTTCATTAGTTTGAAATTTACACACACGTCAGACTTATAAAATAGCACTACGTTTCTTATCACTTTTTTCCCAACTAGAAACAGAACTACCTCATCTACTTTTAACACACCTTGAGCACTACTTCCTACTCATCCTCTTCTTTTTCCATAGTCTCCTTTTATATCTCCAACTCCAGTTCTAATCAATCTTAATCTCTAAAACAATAAACCCATGCAACTTCTGGGTTTATTGTTTTAGAGAAAAGTGTTGCATGTGCCAACAATATACAGCCATGAAAAATAAATAGAATTAAGCATTAACAAAAGGAATAGAAAATGGCAGAAAAGGAACAAAAAGATGCTACAGAAATAGAGTAGAAAGCAAGACAAAAAAAATGAAGAAAACAATAGCTGAAAGGCAAAAATCTATAGCAGAATAGAAGTCTTTTGGCTGGTATCAGAGCACTGCCTGTGCACATTAGAGGCAATCGACAGACTTGGTTGGAAATTCTAGATCACCTGGTTTATTCCTAATCTGTCTTTGATGCGATTGTCACCTATTTAACTCTTTATAGGAAGCTTTGGGAGACAGGAGATTCACCCAGATATTAAAGTCAGAGTTTGTCTTGCAGTGAATCCAACACCAGACAAAAGATTGCAATTCTGTTGACATAAAATTGTTACCAAAATGGAGAAATGTCAGCAGATGGAGAGGGAATACCTAGAAAAAGAAACATTAAATTAAGATTACGTAACACAATTCCATCACCATTACTGAAATTCAGTTAAAGTGCCCTTATATGTTGTGTCAATGAATTTAAAAAAACTCATTAAAAAAATTGAATTCAATAGCATGCTTAATGATAATTATTTAAATTTTGATATCAAATTAAGATTAAATATATTTAACAAGGAGGCTTTGGGGAAATAGATTTTGATGATCTTTGGTGTAGAGGTAGTACATAGTACACCATGTGAGTGTACTACCTGTAAAATACTAAAGTGCAATACTCAAATATAATCGAGAAAAACGAACTTAGTTTTTTTTAGCACTTTATATATAAATTATACATGCTTCCATTTGAGTGTCCTGTGGCTGAGTGGTAACGATCCTGACTTGTACGCTTGTGTTTCCGGGTTTGATTCTCATGTATACTTTTTTTAAATTCATAAATACTTTGAGTAAATAAATAAATACATTATAAGTATTTATGAATTAAAATTCGGACACAGGACACGTATAATTTATATATAAAGAGCTAAAAAAACTAAGTTCGTTTTTCTCGATTATATTTGAGTATTGCACTTTAGTATTTTACAGATAGTACACTCACATGGTGTACTACCTCTACACCAAAGATCATCAAAATCTGTTTCCCCAAAGCCGTAGGGTCTCCTTGTAAGACAAGTTTGTTTAAATATTTTCTACAAAATGACATGTTAACGCACTTCTGAATGTGCTGATGTAATTTACATGTCGTGCCAAATCACAGTGTTATTTCAGTATACAAAAGATTAACTTAACAAGACCAAGTACTTTTTTTAAGTTTGGATTTAGAAAAGTACTCATTCTTTAAGTGTGATTCAAAACCATCATCCATTGCCAAGGAGCAATGCCTTTGACAAACATGGCTGAGTTTTGTTTACCTATAATCAGAATACCAAACATTGCACATAATTTAATAGCTTCTTCAAAAGGCAAAAATCAGAAAAATTATAGGAATCTTTTTACATAATTAATAAACTAAACTTGGCACTAGTAGTGTTAATTGGCATTTTTTTAATACTAATTTTAATGATTAGAAATGAATGATATTTTAGATTTCTCTAAATTAATTAAAGATTGGAATGGAGTGGTATTCAAAACTGCAATGAAAAGTGTCAATGTGGATTATTCAAATTTTATAGAACTGAATTTTAATTTGGTGCCACAAATATGCCACTTTAGCATGCTTAAACCAAGTAATGTTGTTTAACATTCAGAAGAAGGTTGAACTCTTCAGGTCCGAATAACTCTTAATCAAAAAGGTTGCATATTTATGGAGGTAATTTGGTTAGAACCAGTCATTGGGCCCATAACTTTTACTGGCAGCCCTGAACATCTTTAGCAGATGAGCAGTCATATCTTTATAAATAAATGAAAAAAAATACTATCAAACGTACGGTATATTATCCATTACTGCAGCTATTACTAATGTATTAATTAATGTAAGTAATGAAATCTGTGTTTTCTTAACAGGATAACAATGAACAATTATTTTATCGAGTCATGGCTGAACACACCGACAGACTAATGCCAATAGTATACACTCCAATTGTGGGAACAGCTTGCCAGAATTACCACATAATATTTCGTCGTCCAAGGTAATATTTGATAAGTGTGATTAAGATTATAATAAATTTTAATTTTAGTAAATTATATTGTTTTATTACACATGATTAGTAAAAACAAAATGGGATGGTTAAATATATTCATTTTTTTATTTAAAATAAAAAATGATGCAGAGTATAAAATATTGTATACTGCAAATGTTATTATTTAACTTCCAAAAGAACAAATTTTAGTACCTTATGACTTAATAATAATATATTATTAGTACCTTAATATAAGTCCATAGAAGATTGTCAAATTCATAAACATTTTTGAAATGAAGTCAGTTTTTTCACTCTGCTTTGCAGGTGCAAAGATAATTGTGTGTTTTTTTCTTTTTTTCTGCGATTTTCAAAAATTGTAGACCTATAAATTTCCACTGGCATCTATCTGAGTCTCTGTTCTTGCTTAATCTTGAGACAGAGTTGCATAGATGACAGTTGAGACCAGATATGGGAAGCCCAATTAACTATATATGAACTTCTGGTTTTAACCAGAAGTCACATTATTTCAATTCAAAAATTTTCTCCTGAACAGATTTAGATAGATGACCGGCATGACTCCATTGTTAACAGAAAAAATATGATGTACAGTACAGGGGTAAGATATTACTAAAATTAAGAGCATTGTGACAATAAATTGCAGCCTGGCATTGTGATGATGTCACAATAAATAATTGCTTGCTCATATCTTAGATTTAGTCAAGCCTAACAGACTGTATTTGTATTAAATTACACATGAAAATTCCTGAGGATCCAATCCAGAATAAAAATTCAGATTTCTTGAGCAACAGAATGGGGCTGTAAACCTTCCTTAATAACATGACTATAAGGAATAAGAATACCAACATTGGTATCCAGAACTATTATGAAATTAGGAAGACTTAGTTTAAAAAAAATGGTTTGTATGACCAAAAATATACTGTAAATGTCATGGCCATTGATGCTGTTATGTTGATTATGCTGTAATTGTTTTGTTTTTACTTAATGTTATATGAATAATAATGAAGGGGAAAAAATTGAACGTTGTAATATTTCAGTTTTCATTTATTTTTAAAAGTCAATAAATAAATAAATATTCTACTCTACTCTATTCTAAATAAGTTAACAGAGTTGTTATTATGTAAATAACTTGTATTTATTAGTTACAAAAGCTACAGAAAATAAATGATGAAATAAAGATGTTTTCAGGTTTTGCTTGAGTATTGCCTGCACACTGTTGTTTTGTTTGAAACGTGAACTTGTGCAGTTGACACATTTTATTTTTATGAAGCAAATTGCAAAAATACAAAATATATATAAAAATATACAATTGTAAAAAATACAAGATAAAAGGACAACAAGGAAGACTACAATAATGAATAAATGCATTATTGTAGTCTTCCTTGTTGTCCTTTTCACAATCACAAGATCATCCACATTAACAGAGTTTTCCTTTCCTTTATAGGAGAGACCTTTCTTTATAGGCTATTTCCCTGTCCTATATTCAACTGTGCTAATGTGGATCATGTTCCTGTGATTGTGAAAAGTATGAAAAAAAATCTACAGAAATACATTTATTCATATAAGTCTTTAATATTTTGTATTTTTACAATTTATTGTATAAAAATATATTTCATCCTGGATGTTTTAGAATACACATTTTATCTTGCAATTTTTCTTTGTATTTTTTATCCTTTAGGTACTGTGTTCAGTATTTTTCTAATTCTCAGTTGCATCAATCATGGAATATGCTGAATCTCTATGAATTTTTACAAATAATCTGTAAGTCCTGATGTGATGTAAGATCTGATCTGAGGAATTAATTAATATATTTATTTTAATATACATTAGGAGATGTCTTGCAGACGAAGGATTCCTCCCCCAATAACGATATAAAATCCCAAACATAACAAGAATTTAAGAATAATAGAAAAACGGTATTAAAATTGTAATGAAATGCAAAAATTGTATTAAAAGGTATACTGAAAGACGAATTAAATCAGATCTATAATGATCTGATTTAATTCCTTTTTCAGCCTACCTTTATTTTACAATATTTTATGTTCTATAAGCACTAAGTCTTCTTTTCAAATCTACTGTAGATTCTGCTAGGCCCAGATTGAGACAGCTACATGATGAGGGACAAGCTAACACATCTCATCATTCTGTCTCTGTAAATTTAAGGTTCTAATCTAGTTCTTCAAACCAGCATGTAGACTTTATATTCTGATTGGGCTGCAATTTGAAAAAAATTGTAGACCTATAAATTTCCACTGTCATCTTGGCTGTCCGTCTTTCCTTAATCTTGAGAACAGAGTTAGATGAAAGATGAGACCAGATATGGAAGGAAACCTTACAGACAGGAGTCCACAATTAACTATATATGAACTTCCAATATAAATTGGAAGTCATTTTATTTCAATTCAAAAATTTTCCCCTGAAAGTAGTTAGATGACTGGAACGATTATTGTTAAAGGAAAAGTATGATGTAAAGGGGTAAGTCACTATTAATTTGAGGTGGAGAGCATTATTTTAAATTAAATAAATTAAAAATATGATTAAAAATTGCAGCCCAGCATTGTGACGATGTTGCAATAAATATTTGCTCATTGTCTTTAGTTTACATCTGAAAAGTATTAGATTATCTAAGCATTTTGTAATTTTGAATTATTAAAATAAATTAAGTGGCTCAAATCTTTAATTGCTATTCTTTTTACTTCAGTAAAACTTTTGTACGAAATGATTATTTATAATTTTAAAACATAGGATATTTAACCATTCCTGTGCTTTTTGCTAGTACTCTATTAAGAATAATTATTTTATTAAATTCATAATTTCTTATTTTAGAGGTCTTTTCATTAATATTGAAGACTCTGGCCACATTGAAGAGATACTGGACAATTGGCCAGCAAATAATGTGAAAGTTAGTATTGAGAAGGAAGAATTTTGAAAAATTTATTTTTATTTTTTTTTTGTTTTTAAAAGAATTCTATGAAATCATTTAATATATCATTAAAATTTATTGAAAATTTTAGTCTGATTAATATACTCGTATCAATTTCATTTAATTAGGCTATTGTAGTTACTGATGGAGAGCGAATATTGGGACTCGGAGATCTTGGAGCAAACGGAATGGGGATACCAGTCGGTAAACTGTCTCTGTACACGGCACTTTCGGGCTTACCTCCTTATCTTACTCTCCCAGTCACTTTAGACGTTGGAACAAATAATGAGGTTAGTGAGAATAAGCCAAACAATTGCTGTAATGAATCCAGCTATTTTGCTGCTACTATTAATAATTAAATTCTAAGTAATTTTGTACTAGAAGTTTTGTAAATGTACTTTAAAGTTTTCAGCACTAGAAGTGCAAGTTATTATTGAACCAGTACTACATATATATTTCAAAAATTGAAAATGAAATTTTTACAAAAACACTTAAGAAAATAGAATAATATCACAGATATATTTAGGATTTCATCATCTAACTAAATAAAGCATTTCAATAAGCATTGTTTATACAGGGTGTCTCAAAAATACATCGCATAACCTCTGAAATGAGTTCCTCAAATGTAGACAATAAAAACAGCTTATATCAGCAGAAGTCTAGATGCTTATTTCCAAGTTTTGAAAGTGTTTATATGACACACAACTGTTCACATCGTCTTACAATCATTGTTTAAAATGTCCACCTTGTGCCTAAATACAGGCTTCACATCAAGATTGCATGGACTCATAAACATAATTTGAAATCCCCAACATGTTTCGTATTGTCTCACAGCCTGCCACAGTTTGTTCATGGGGAGTTTTCATATCAGACACCAGAGTCAAATACACCAGTGATTTTAAATGGTCCCACAAGAAGAAATCTAGTGAGTTTAAATCAGATGATTCCAAATTTTGTCAGTATCCTTGTGATGAAAGAATTCACTTGCAAGAGCTAAGATATTCCAGTTAATAATTCAAAAACTAAGACAGACCTTTGTAAGATGATGTGGACAGTTATGTAACATAGACAGACCTTCAACACACTTGGAAACCAAGCATTTCCAGACCTGTGTTGATAAAACCTATTTTTATTGTCTACACACAAACTTATTCCCAAGGTTATGCTATATTTTTGAAACATCCTGTACAAGTATATAATTAAGCATTACTTTTATATAATAGTAAAACAGAAAAGTCTTAAATTTTAATTTACAACTTTATAGTTAATCATATCTGATTTTAAAAATAATATATTTTATTCATTAACAGAAATTGTTGAATGATCCCTTCTATATTGGTCTCAGACAAAAGAGAGTTAGAGGTGAAAAATATGATAATTTTGTAGAGGAATTTATGCAAGCTGTGAAGAAACAGTATATATGACTTTTTTTTTTATATCTTCTATTAAAGTATTTTTGCTAAAATTTAAACATTTTGCAATAAATTTCTTTGGCAGATACGGACAATTTTGTCTTATCCAATTTGAAGACTTTGCCAACAGTAATGCCTTTCGTTTCTTGAAGAAATACAGAGATAATTACTGCACTTTTAATGATGATATTCAGGGTATGTGAATTTTTCTAAATTATTTAATTATATAAAATATAGTTAATATTAATTTTTATAACAGGAACAGCATCGGTTGCTGTTGCCGGCTTATTTGCAAGTATGAAAATCACAGGAAAGAAATTGGTAGAAAATACATTCCTCTTTGTAGGTGCAGGTGAGGTAAGAATGTATAAAAGATAAAATATAGTATTAGTTTGGTTTAAAGTCCAAAATTATAAGGTTATTTTAAACAAATAGGCTAATTTGGGCACTGCCGACTTGCTTGTGATGGCTATGGAGAAAGAAGGAGTTTCTACTAAGGATGCCGCTGACAGAGTTTGGATGACCGATTCTAAAGGTCTTCTTGTAAAGGTACCCTAGAATTTAATTTTCTTTTTAGATATATATACAGTGGAACCCCAGTTAACGAACTTAATCCGTTCCGCGACTCCGTTCGTTAACTGAATTGTTCGTTAACCGAAGCAATTTTTCCCATAGAAATTAATGCAAATGCAATTAATCCGTTCTAGTCTCCGAAATTTTTGTCATTTTATTTGAAATATACAGTAATTTTCTTTGATGAAAATGTAGGAAAACGTAGTATCTATCATTACAGCAACAAACATGTAAACTTTGTTTAATAATACCTTCGTTTGTTGTAGTTGGTGGCAGAAAAGTGGAGATATACGAACATTAATGCTTAGAACGGGAATCCCTCCAAAAAAATAACGGGTAGCACTTCATCGGAAGAGTCTTCGTGTCGAAGTCTCTTTCGGTAAAAACCCACCAGTGGCTAAGTGGTCTTCGTACCTTGAACACGACCTTCGTTCGTGGGTTCGCACCTCGCTCAGACGGGCTGGCCACATGGAGTTTTCCGGGATTTCTCCACGTCTGTAACACCTCCCAGATGGCATTCCCCCTAGTCAGATCGCTCAAGTGTTGCGTTGCCATAACTTAACAAAGAAACGAACACTTTCCGTGAGGAACAAGCAATTGATCTAAAGTTGATTGTCTTACTCTTTTAATCAAAATTTTTTTCAAATGCGATAGCGCATTGTCGTTTTCTATTGCCACTATGACTTTTTTCTTTCTTTGATGCCATATTGATGAAATATATAAATCACAAAACTGAAAAAAAGAAGTATACTACAAACACTCGGAAAAGCAATGCTTAACTCGCGCATGCCTAACACCAACTAAAATTTGACACAAAATACCGCTACGTTCGTTATCCGAATTTTGTTCGTTACCCGAGACAAAATTTTTGCAAAATAAAAGTTCGTTAACCGATTTGGTCGTTAACCAGGACGTTCGTTAACCGGGGTTCCACTGTATATGGATAATAATAATCTTAATAAATTTTTTATTTCTATTATTTAAAAACAATTAAATAAGTGAATTTGATCTGAAAGTTAAATGGTTAGTCAGCCTTTGTTTGGTATGGTTATTTGATAGATCTAAATAATGTATATGTATGGATGAGATCAGAATGAAATCGTGGATAGCTAGTGTAACTGTTACAGCTTCTGCAAAGCTATATACAAAGTATGTATTTTAAGTAAGTACCATTTTAAAATAGGGTTACTGCAGCGCTGTAGTCGGTGTTCTGCGAATGTGTGCTGTGTACTTACACCTGTTGGCTAGCCACAATCACCATTACAGAAGCATTCATTTGTTTGTGTATGTTTAAAATGCTTCAGACAATTGAAAATCTCACTGATTGTGAAGTACACAGTGATTCGTTTTCTTAATGCAAAAGATGTGAAAGCAACTGGCATTCATTGGCAGATTAATGAGGTATATCAAAAAAACATTATGAGCAATTCCATTGTTCATAATGTTTTTTGGGTTAAACTAAGAAAATGGGTTAGAGCATTTAAAGATGGCCATACTAATGTCCATGACAAGTAGCATAGTGGGTGACTGTCTGTCATTACTGAAGACTTGGTGCAGAAAGTTGATGCAAAAGTTCGAAAAAACATGCTTTACGATTTCATCATTATCTTTGATAACTTTCTCAAGTTTCAAGGAATGCTCTTTATGAAATTGTGACAAACCACTCAAATTATTGGAAGTTGTGCTCACAATGGGTACCCAAAATGCTGACAGATGTGCACAAAACCAAATGTTTAGCCAGTGCTTTGACTTTCCTCGAGCAATATAGTGATGAAAGTGATGAGTTTTTAAGCCAAATTGTCACTGGTGACAAAACATGGGTGGCTCAAGTTACACCAGAATCCAAACAGAAATCCATGGAATGGAGGCATTCAACATCACCCAAGAAAGTCAAGTTCAAGCAAAAATTTCAGCCTGCAAAATCATGTGCATCGTGTTTTAGTATAGGCAGGGGGTATTGCTGGTGGATTTTTTGCCTCAGGGTGACACAATAAATGCTGAGACATATTGTGAAACCTTAACTAGACTGTGTCATGCAATCCAAAACATAAGACGTGGCAAGCTCAGAAAGGGGATTGTTTTGCTTTATGACAATGGCCGTCCACACATGGCTCAACAAACCTGAGACCTTATTACATTATGGCTGTGTCATATTAGTGTATATATTAATTAAAGTATAGTTATAGTCCACTCCTTTATTCTTCATTTCTTCTTCCTTCCAGAAATTTCCTTTCTAACTCTTTTCCCTTGGGTGGAGTGACCGATTCTTAGAACCACAGAGAACAATGAAAGAAAAGAGGCCCTGGGGCCAGTGAGAAAAGGGAAAGACATTCTTGGGTCCAGACTTCATGGTGGACAAATGTCGAATGTGGCACTGCAGGTTGCAAATGGCAATGACTGGAGAATTCAAGTTTGAGAATTGATTTTTATCGTAGTTATGATAAAAAGGTGTAATAACAAGGTGCAAGGAGAAACCTAGAGGTGACAACAACGAGAGACTTTTCAGAAAAGGTTCAACGTGGTATCCACTCAAAAATTGTGAAATCCAGCAAAACCTTGGGTATTTCACTCCTTACTGTATTCTGTTTTCCTAGATTCTCTATCCCCTATCATCTTTCCTTCCCTAGTTTTAAGTTAGTACGCAAGTACTAGTCATACTTTTCGGTCATCATTTACACTTGTTGTAAACAATAAGTTTTGCAACTGTATGTCAGAATATTGTTTGATGCCATATTGTAATTAATTACTGCAGAGTTGGAATCCAAAAGAACCTGTTCATATATGCGAAATAAAATACTTTGTTTGACTATACTGTCGCTTAGTTATTAATACGTTTTTCCTTCATCGATCTATATACATTTTGCATGAACTTCACATCATCATATAGCTGGGAACAACTTGATCACTCTCTGTATAGCCCTGATTTAGTACCTAGTGACTACCACTTGTTCCTCCAGTTGAAAAAGCATCTAGGTGGTCAGCACTACAATGATGTCAAAATAGTCATGCTGCATTGGTTGGCAAATCAGGCACCAAGTTTCTATGAGGATGGAATTCAGAAGCTGGTTGTACAATATGATAAGTACCTTAATATTGGAGGAAATTATGTTGAAAAATAGATTAAGGTACAGGCTTTCATGTAAGAAAAAAACTGCACTTGTATTTTTTTTAATATCAAAATGGTACTTACTTAAAACATGCTTCATAGTAAGCAGAAATCGTAACTTTGATTCAAACTCTAAATTGATCTGTTCTTTCAGAATTTTCTTTTATTTAATTTCTAATTATTAATAGAAGATTGTAGCTTAATCATCTACTCTTAGATTAAATTCATTAATAGTTATGGCTTATTTTCAAGCCATAAATATTAAAGTTAAACAAAATTTCAGCTATACTTATGAAAGAAAATATTCAGTTGTTGTGTACATTAATCATTCATTTTCTAATTGTTGCTAACACTTCTTATATCTCATATTTAATCTGTAAATTGTCTTTTTATGCTGGGATATTGTCAGTGGCAATTTTAAGCAAAGACTTTACTTAGAACCTTTTGTTTTAAAGACTTTAGCTGCAGTCGAAACAAGGAGGGTACCATTTTAATAGCCAAACATACATATCTATTTGTCTTTGAACTTTGTCAATATCAGTCATGATTTACCTATTTTTTACAAAATGTATTTAAATTTCTATTGTTGCCTTACATTTGTATAATAGGGGAAGAAAATGTAAGAGGAAATCATGACTGTAAAGCCTTGGCAGGGGTAAGCAGTGCCATATGACAACCTAGCAATAGTCACTAAGTACTGGAAATGGTGCTGATTGCAAGATTTATATGACTTCAGTTCATGCACTTGAAGATTTATCTTATGCAACTTAAGTCTAAATGCTAAAGATTTTATTGAAGTGAAATTACAAATATTTTGTTCTACAATAGCATATTCAAAAAACGGTTCATAAATGTGTTGAGAAAGTTATACAATTTTATTGCTTTGCATGAAGATTTCTTTGCAGTAGGATCTTTCATGAATGATCATTGCAAAGATAATTTTCTAGGAATTTGCATGTGGTGACAGTTTTCAATTATGTAGTGATTATAAATAACTGTTAGGTGTTCTAAAGAAGTTTGATAGTGTGGTGATTCTTGTAGCGATGTGTGATGGGTTCCGCGAACAGACCGACACAAAATAAAAGAAACTAATTAAATAAAATAAAATCCGGTTCCCTTTTATTATCGCCAGAAAGAATCGAAGCAGGTTCTTTATGGATCCCAACTTCTCGAGTACAAACACTCGTACAGGCTTACCGTCTATTACAACAAAGATATCACGTGCTATACGTGACCCGACAATCAAGCGCGTGTAGATCTAAAACTAGAACTTAACCTACTTATAACTATCGAAAGAAAGATTAGATAGGAGAGAAGATAGAACAAGACAGAAATACCCGGGTTTCCTTTCCTAACGTACGTATAGTACTGGGGTGAGATACCACTCTTTGTTTTCGTCGTGACTCCTTTGGTCGTCAGCGTCCTTTCTTTTCCTTGCACCACGTGTCCCTTCTTGACTCTCCGTAACACACTCACTTCACGCACTCTCACGCTGCTCGAGGACGATCCTTTCTACCACCTTGCCTTCTCTCGTCCTGGTACAAGAATGAGTTCCCTTTCCTTCCTGCAAGACCCCCTGGGTCTTCCTCCTATTGTTCACCGGGCTTTTCTTCGAAATGGTAATCCCACCCCAAGGGTAAGCGGATTAGAAGGGAAAATTTAGAAAATAATCAAGATAAAGAACAAAAGAGTTTCTAAGACTAACTTATATTACATAGAAAACTATAAATTATATGGCCGATGGCCACAATAGTATCTGAACTAATTTTTCAGTTAGTGAAATTTTAGTTTGTAATATGCCACATCATAAAAAGTAAGGTAATTGTTTAGAGATATTTAAATTTTCAGTTTAATATTTTGTAATAATATTAATTTTATGCAATTTATACATTATTTACTTAAAAAATTATTAATTTTAATAATTATTCATATAGGACAGGCCTTCAGGTGGTATCGATGCCCATAAAGGAAAGTATGCAAAAGATTATAAACCCATGACTGATTTGGAGGAGATGGTGAAAACTATAAAACCAACTGCTTTGCTAGGTACTACCAGTTTCTGTAATGATCACATTTTGTATATAAGATTATAAACTAAAATTATTAGAAATTAAGAATAAAGAATATGTGATATCAATATATTCTTCATAAACGATATCACAAACAGTAAAGTATAATGCATTTAATCTTAAATTTTTAAAATATACATATACATTCAATGATTTCTAATAGGTGCTTCTGCTCAGACTGGACTATTCACAAAAAATGTATTGCAAGGAATGCTAGATAACTGTGATCGGCCAATTATTTTTGCTCTAAGTAATCCTACAGACAAAGCAGAATGTACAGCTGAAGAAGCCTACACTTATACTGATGTAAGTTAAATTAAATCTTCATATGAAATATTTAATAACTATGTCCAATATCAGATTTAACAACTAACCATTATAAAATGGTTGTAATACAATAATTATAATCTGAAAATAATATAACAGTAAAGTACATCTAAATTATATATCAACTGATTAATTTGTGCTTAACTTTTCATAATCTAGTTTCTTTTTGATATGTTTGCAACCTAATTTCTCCACATAATTGTTCTTATAATATACCTACATTGCATTTCTTTCCTCCAGGGAAAATGTATATTTGCTAGTGGAAGTCCATTTGATCCAGTTACTTACAAGGGTAAAACATTCTGTCCGGGGCAAGGCAACAATGCATACATATTTCCAGCCGTAGGATTAGCCGTTACATCCGTTAACGTACCCCACATTTCCAATGAAGTCTTTTTAGTAGCGGCTCAAGTACTTTATATATTCACATTTTTGTAAGCGAAAAAAATCTATATTCTAACTGAAAATTATTCTTTCAGGCTCTTGCCGATCTAGTAACAGAAGAACAGATGAACGAAGGAAGAGTTTATCCTCCGCAATCTCTACTCAGAGAAGTATCTGATAATATTGCTGCAAAGCTGATAGATTACTTTTACAGACAACGCGTTGCCACCCTCCTTCCAGAACCCACAGACAAACTTGCTTTTCTGAAGACCGTACAATATGATTATAATTATAGAGAGAAACCAACAGAATATTAATGACTAAATGGAAACATCAGATTTAAACTTTGTAAAATTATGGATTTCTGTAACAGTCTTTACTGAAAAATCAACAGTTTCATTAAAGAATGCTACAGAAATCTATAAATGGTATTTACAAATGTTTATCAAAATCAAAAAGTTAACTGTTTAATTCACATTTCATAGTATTTCTGCGCATTTTGTCAAAATTAAATTAATAGAAATCTGTTTATTAATAAAGTAGACATTCTATATTTTTATTCCACACATTTTAAATGTTTGTTGTTTATAGTATTATTTGTTTTTTATGTAATGTTTAAAGTGTTTCTGTTAAGTATTGTAAAATATGTAATCATGACAATACAAGGGATAATCAAACATTTTTCCTATTTTGAAAAGTTGAAAATTGAAGATATATTTTTAAAAATGCTGTTAATCATTTTCTATGAGGAGGTTGAAATGCTAGGAGGAGGTTGATTTAATTTGACAACTGAAAAATTCTGTCCAAAGTATTCAATTATTTGTAACCTAAAACACAATAATAACACACTTTTTTTTTCAAAGTTAGAAATAATCATTTAAATTGTATTAAAGTTAATTTGTTTAATTGTAATTAAGAGCAGAGATTAAAGATTTTTCTTACTACATATAATTTAAACTATTTTCTTGGAGTAAGAACTTCTTAGAATACTCTAGATTCGGCTGTACGCCCATCATCAGGAGTCAACAACAGAATGTCTCTCTTGTTGACTCCTGATGACGGACTGTCATCTGAAAGCACTAGTTCTCTAAGAAGTTTTTGCTCTGAGAAAAGAATTTTAAATTCTACTTATGTTTCAGGAGCTTCCTTAATAATTATGTCGCTACATTCTAATACAGAATAAAGCATTCTTCGTCACTAATTTAACAAAATACTAAACTTTTTTGATAATCCCTTATATGTAAATCAAAATATGTTGTTGACATTTTGCCTTAAAATATGGATATATATATGCTTTATGGCATATGTGATACAGTTTCGATTGGAAGAAAAATAATTTGAACAACAGATTATAAAGATATATATATAAAATTTAAAAATTTGGATATTTCTGTAGTAAGAAAATATTTAAAAATTTTGTTTTCTGTACTGTGTAAAAATATGTTGTAGATAAATATAAGAATTATTAAGGAAAATGTAATAAAAAATTTTAAATATTGTAAGTTTTATTCCTTTTAATTTTATTAAAAGTTCAAAAATACATTAAACGTAAGAAATTAAACTCAAATTATATTACTAATCAAATAAGCCTGATTTATTATCAGGTGCATCTCTTGCATTAATTAGCCTTGAAGCAAAAATTTAACAAAATTTGTGTAGCATAATTGGCAATTCAACTGTGCAGTAAGCAAGAATTTCAAATACAAATCTACTCCAGATTGATCTTTCGAAATATTAATTAATTTAATTCTAATTTTTGAATTGAATACAAGACTAACTTAATTGCTTACCTTTTAGTCCAAATTACATAATAATTTAAATTTTTAATTAGCTAAAATGTAGCCGATAACATGTTAATCAAATAAATCAAGCAAATTTTTCTTAAGAACCCAGAAATCACCCCAGGTGGAATATCATGTAGTTCTAACTTAAAACGCACATGATCAAGGTCCTTTGATCGTAGGTGAATACAATACATAACCTACCTGTTGCTTCACAAAAATTCTGTGAAATATAACTGTAAAGGTGTAAAAGTTTGAAGCTTGGTAGAATTCTTTGTCATAATCATCAGTGGAAATAAACATGTAATTGGCAAATCATTGTCCCTTTTGAATCATGTATTTATCCAATTCACATGCCCACTATAAACCCTGTGCTTTTCCTCTTCTTGGAGGCATTGTGCCACAACACACCTAGCATCATCTCTCATCACATCAGTTGCAGAGCTCTGATATAAACAATATTTACATATGATTTTTTCATGAGTACAGCACTTTTATGTAAAATGGCATTTAAACATTACAAATAACTTATTTGGGTAAAAGACATTAAAAGTATGTTATGCAGTATTAAATTAATTTTAATGGTAGATATTTTCAAAGTGCTCCTCATCTGATTTAGCACAAAATTCAAGCCTTTTTTCAAACTCCAGAAAAACCCTTTTTAATGTATCACTTTTAATAGTCTTAAAAACTGCAATTAAAAAGGTTCTTAATTCTGCATTCATTGGCCCTTCTTGTAACAATTATCTTTGATAAAACCCCAGAGGAAAAAGTCAGGACAGTAAAAAAGGAGACCCACAAACTTTGGGTAGTCTAATACAATAACACGATCTTGATATGTTTAAAATACTTTTAAATGTGTCTTGGGTGCTTTGAGGAGAAGTACTATCTTGCATAGTGATATTTCTGGACAAAATCATTTTTCCTTGACCAAGGAAACAATTTGGTCTCTAAGAAACTTTTATATATGGGACCTGTGACTGTGTTCTCAATGAAATTTAAATATAAATACTCAATGTAATTGCTGGCCATGCTATGATCTTCACTGGATGCAATGAATTGTACACAGTGAGCTGTGGATTCAATGTTCTCAAAAATTGAAAGTTTTGCTTATTAACATAGCTAACTGTTCATAAATATTATCTTATTGGCATCTAATGTCCCTCTTACAAATATTTCTGTCATTTTATTAGCAAAGCTCAATTGAGTTGCCTATGCACCTTAGGTAAATTTCTGATGAACAGTAATTTTGTAAGCATGCATATCTTGAGAAAATGTTATCTTCAAAATATTTTGAAATTTCTTCCAGCCATTCGGCAGTCAAAACTGAAATTTCAGGGCCGGGTTGTTGAGACAATCATCTAGGGCAGGGTTGGCATGATTTAAAAAACATGTTTTAAAATATAGTCATCGGATTTAAAACATTTAAAACATGGTTTTTTTTGGAAATAAAACACTTGATCTAGTAAAATAGAAAAAGAAAAAAACAAAACAGAAAAACTTCAGTTTAAGACTCGAGAATGTGCAGAATGTTTTATTTAATATAACATATAGCATTTTTAAATGTTTCTTTATGCAATGGCATTTTTAAGATTTGCATGTACAAACAGCAAAACAGGATTGACAGCAGTGGCTTCTGCGGCTTGAAGAATTTCTTATTTTCAGAAATGTACAATGCTTAGTAGTGTTTGTTTAGGTGCTTGAAAACTTGCTTTGCTGCCTTTTCCTGTCCAAATTGATTTCTAAGTTTTGAATGAACAAGTCCATAGGTAGAGAAAATTCTCTCAATTCCCACTGAAGAAGCCACTGCTGTGTGCAGCTGTGTAACTAATTTTAAAAGAGGTTCATCAATTCTGTCACATAGTGACTGTCACCATGTAAGAGGCGTGATATTAGTTAACACAGACTCTGCAAACATGTGTTGCAGAAATGGGCTAGTTTTTGCCAAGTATTTTAAAACTGAACGCATAGCATCTGGGTAGTAAGCATGACACAGAGTTAGTGCAGCATCTTTTATACTGTCTGTGAGCTTTGCACCCTGGTATCTTGGGTCCAGAAGATTTGCTAAAAGGTGATAGTTTATGATAGCCATATCAAATCTGTCTTTGGCTGCTTGTATGACTCCAGTGATCCCAAGTTGTTGCAAATCATTTTGAACACTATAAAAGTAATAATATTAAATGTAAAAAATGTGCTTTTATAGAAAAACTACATGAAAAAGTTAAAATAACCAAAAAATGCTTTTACTATATTCGATAAATATAGCTGCAGAGATTGTTATTCTTTCATTTGACAGGCATGAAAATTTACACATTCAGTCTATATTGTTTACAAACCAGTTGACATTGAGAACAGCTGGTGACTGCTTTCCCAGGACATTTACACGATAAGAATGGTAAAAGTTTAGAACGATTTAATTACTTTGATTAAAAAACTCTCATACAAAAACAACAAGGCAATTAATATGCTAATTAATAAAATGTTATAAAAAATTTTTGCTGCAAAAGTAATTAATAAAATTTTCATAGATCATAGATAAGAATGTATATGTATTAGCCCATACATTTTTGGAAAAGGACCGTTTTTTTCATAACACTATGGAGATAACTAGGGCAAAGAACTAAAGAATATCTATTCAGATACAAATTGAGTTATGATCCAGGTAAAACTTTATAGCAAGCTATAGAAAATTTTAAAACTTATAATGGTTCAAAATACTCATCCAGCTGTTGCAATTCCTGTATATCATCCTGTAGGTGGTTAACTTCAATATGTTTTTTCATACTAGCGACTAATCGAACCATTTCTTTCCTACATATTTTGAATTGCACCCTGCATGCCGGTTTTCCTGGATTTCCAGAAAATAGTTTGTACTGGTTCCAGATATTATCAAGCCTTCTTCCTGCACTCATTTTTACTTAACAAGTAACAACGATGATAATAATGTCTTTTTCCATCCAATAATATTACAATACATTAGCTGTATTGCTAACAGTATTAACTGGCATGTGCTGTCAGGAAATTTCCTCTTAGTGATAAAAGTCGCGTGTCACATGCTTTTATGACCCATGAGAGAGAGAAAATTCCCATTCCCACGCTCACGTTTAGCTCACAAGTCAGAAAAAGTTTATTTACTAAATTTATGTAATATAACATTTTTTTTTTAAATTTAAAACATTGTTTTAAAACAGTATTTTATAATGTAATATAAAACTGTTTTAAAACAAAAAAAAAAAGAGGTTTCTAAGTAAAACATGTATAATTTAAAAAAAAAAAATATATATAAATTTCCCACCCTAATCTATGGTAGTGCCCAAGGAATTTTGAATTACCCTATTGACGTCATATTACTTTGATATTATCTAGGGTACATATTAGTATATGAGATATAGGAACTTAAAGCTAGAAACCACTGTTCAGAAATGAAAAAGTCTCATTTTCTTACATTCTAACTGTCCTGTCATTGTCTCCAGATGTACCAAACAGTATGAAATGCCCTAAGTACTCTGTCTATCTGTTCATCATTCTGGTAATATGCCTTCACAAGAAAAAGCTTTTGGTCCTTGCTTAGATTAGTCATCTTGTGTTTGTTTAATTGTTGCATTATAAAAAATATGGCACTTGTTTACTAAACACATTGATACTCTAGGTGTCAGTATTCTCCTTACCTCTATAAACTGTTCCTCCATTTGTGCTACCTCCAATGCTCATCAACAGGCTCTCAAAATATTCAAGCCAACTATTATGCATTTCACATTTGTCCCACCAGCTCACCATCTGCACTTTGTACACAAAGTACACTTTTCTTTCTGTTGCCACATGATAGTTTTCTATTTTTCTCAAATGCACTTTGCAAACACTCAGTCCATTCTTCATTCATTCTGTCCTTTCCTTAATCATTCGTGCAACTTCTCACTTCTTCATTCTGTATTCATCCTCACTCACACTGCCATTCAGTTGGCTCATTTATTTAGCCTTCCACTGCTTGCTCAACTCTGTCTTTCCAAACAAGCCCACTCTCATTACACCACATACCTGTTTTTCAAGAGGAAAGATAACAAACAAAATGGAAAATGATGTAACTAAATATAATTATAAATAAAAAAAATCTTGTTACCTCATAACAGAATATGTCAATTTCGGAAACTCATTTACCAATAAGTTGGTCAGTCACTCACTGTACAGTATTTGATTGACTGAGTTGCAGTTGGGCTGCAGCTACATGGCTGTCACCCCAACTAAAGTAGCAGATGGAGTAGTGGTACTCCCTAGTATTGATAGTATTTTATATATTCATTGAAGAAGTCTTTTAATGTACATAAAGTTTTTTTTTTTGAATTTGCGCAAGGCAGTCACTAATTTTATTGATGCCGTTTTGATGTCTGAATTTTCTAAAAGGAGATTCCTGATTTTTTTGAAGATGATGCATTCATCCAATCTATGGATGGAGAGTGTTATCAGTTTTAGTAGGATAGTAGTTACATTTACCACGTCTTGTTAGATTTTGTTTATACATGAAGTGGTTGTAAGAAGGAAAGTGGTACGAGCTCTGTTGATAAGAATGATAGTGTCTGTCTAGATCTTCATACTTGGGGTTGGTGCTATTTTCTAGCCATGGATAGGCTTCCCGTTTATGGTAGGAGATCCATATTTGGCTCACTTTTTCTTTCATACCATTTTTGCAGCTACAGTAGAACCCCTCTAGTCCGCCCTCGGCTAGTTCGTCACTCCGGTTAATCCGACCGTGGTCGGACTCGAGAAACTTGTCCCGACTCATCAGTGACTCACCGTCCGTGGCGTTCTTCTGTGTTCATTATAGTATATGTTTTACATTGTGTGTACATGTACAGTTTTGTGTGTGTTTTCAACATGTCAGAAGTGAAACGTAAACACGTTACTCTTTCATTAAATGAAAAATTAGCAGTGCTACAAAGACTGGACAAAGGGAAGATTGTTTATTTTACTTTTTTCTGATAATCCGACCTTTTTTGCGTTCCGACCATACCCCCAGTCCCAAAGGTGACGGATTAGAGGGGTTCTACTGTAGTGAGGAAATCTGATGAGATGATATTCGTTTTGTTGGTGGTAGTGGATTTGCTCTTAGCTAGCTTGTCTGCTTTTTCATTGATGGTGATGCCTACATGCCTGGGAGTCCATAAGAAATTTGATGCTGGGAGGATGGTTTTGATTAATGAGGATAGTGTTATGCTGATGACAACTCTGCTTGCAGAGTCAAGTTCTCATAGCAAATGTTAAAGTTGAAAGTGATGGGCCTCCACCTGTTAAAAAGACCAAGGTGATGACAACACACGAAAAAAGCCAGATTCATATGAAAGTAGACATGGAAACGAGTCCAGAATTTTATTTCGTGCGGATGAGTGGATTTTTTCAATGAATTCAATCTTTCCAGGATGGCATTAGAGTCTGTGCAGATGATGTCTGTATTTTTAATTTTACCGCATGGGATTGCTTGAAGGATTCATTGATTGAGTTATGGTCAGGCAGTAGCTACACAGCTATGTCACCTCAACAGTCTAGCAGACCAAAGTGTCAAAAGGAGATTCCTGATCTTTAGGAAGACGACACATTCATCCAATCTTTAGAGGGAGTTATCAGTTTTGAAGGGACAGTGATGACATTTGACTTGTCTGGCTATGTTCCTTTTAGGAAGGAAGTGGTTGGTCGATGCAAGCTCCATTGATTAGAATGGTGGTGTGTCTGTCTAGATCTTCATAAATGGGGTCGGAGGTTTTTTCCAGCCATGGACAGTCTTCTCTTTTATGGTAAGAGATCCAATGGTTCAAAAGTTGGTTGATTTTTTCTTTATATCCTGTTTACTGATGGAGAGGAAATGTTCTGGGGAGATAGGTTTGCTCTTAGCAAGCTTGTCTGCTTTTTCATTGATAGAGATACCTCCCATGGGATCCATATGATAATGGTGATGAGGGAATGGTTTATATATAACGTGTAAAATATGCCCACTGGGAGACCTACCTTACAACATTTAAATAACACAACACAACACACACAAGCACCTAAGTAGTATTAATTTAAAAATATCAAAACAAATGTTCAATAAATAAATGTGCAAAGATCAATTTACAATTATTTTTGAAATCGTATACTGTGTTTATATTTTATTATTAAATTTTTAAAAATACATAAAAGTATTCTAATTTCATCCTTCCCATCATAATAATTAGTTACTATATCAATTCAAATTTGAATTTAATTGAAACACCCAATCAAATCACATAAATTTATAATACGTAAATTTGGATTACGTATTAAAACCAATCACAACAATTCTAAATACATTAACGCATGAGAATTTTATTCGACTAAATCACATATTTTTTTCTATAATAAAAATTAAATATATTTTTAATTTAAAATTAATTTTAAAAAATAATAATAATTAAATTAGGCTTAACATACATAACGCCCTCTTTCTTAAAAACTGAAACTAAGATTTAAAAAAGAAAAAAGGAACGGATTTTTTAAATTGCCATATTTTTTATTTTACTTAATACCAAAATAAATCTCACGCGATACACATACTCGAAGCAGAAAATTAGCTACCGGTATTAATATATCTAAGTTTACACGAGGAGACGGAAAAAATCGATAAAAGTACACGAATTAGCATCGAGTATAGTAGGAAAGCGGGCCGATCGGAAGCGGAGCGTGTGAGAAGCGGCCAGTTCGGACGTCCAGTTTGAATCGAATTACATCTTCTAGTTGATAAAAAAAGAGAGTAGAAGACGAAATATTCGCGCCATGACTCACCGGCATCAGCTGTTTCACGTGCCAATGACGAAATCATGTTTCTAACATTGTGTTATGCCTTCTTGACTGTAGTGGTCCAGCGGCAGAGAAGACGTCTCGCCGATTTACTCAGAGAACGTTTGGGATGCGGCACCGTCTTGTTTCATAAAAATAACAGCACTTCTAGCTCCAAATTTACGGATGGAGAGATAAAAATCGTTAAACCTTTACTGGAAAAAGATGAGAAGAGAGTATCGCTATTATTACCTAAGGTATTTAATGGCATCCCTTCTCATTACAGTAGGAGTTACTTTTAGTTAATTGTCCGTGTGCCATCCTACGAGCCAATTAACTAAACTTCACTCCTACCGGTGGATTCGTTAACTAACTTGGTAAATATTAATTAAATGTGTGTATTTATAGCAAAAGATAAATTTATCCACTTGGAATTGTTACGGGGATTACCAACATGGACAATTAAGTAGGAGCTTTCCGGCCGTTAATTCTGTAAATATTTTATTTGAAATTATTTGCTGCGAGGCGAATGAAAGGAGGGATCGTAATTCCAAGAGTTGTTTAAATGTGAGTAGGATGTTCTGTTTGTCTTCGTTAATATGTTTTTATTGTAACGGACGTTTGGCTACTCGCTCTTCGGCATTGCGAGCGATTAAGTCTTAATTTATTTACTTATCGGAGTGTCGCACCGCGGTGAAATTAGAGAATGTATGTATTTATTCTGGGACTGTTTTTATATGAGTAAATAAACAATAAATAATTTTAGAAAATTATGTCAAAAATACGTGTTGTAACGGCACCAGTAGTTGACCATTTAAAGCTGTTTGGACTTTGATATTTTTTATTATGTAGTAATATGAAGAGCAAACTTCATATGTGAAGATAAAGTTTGTTCTCTACTTGTCATAGGGGAAAAAACATATATTATTAGACCTTTATTTACATTATGAAAAAAATAGCTTAATCGTGGACTGCACACTTTGTCAAGAGCCTTGCAAATGTGGAAACTGTGAAAGGATAAGCGAGCTCGATAATAGGAATTTTGAAGAAAATACACACCTGAAACAGAGTTCCCGGTATCTTCTAAAGATCCAACCGTGCCTTATTATGTGATCGACTTCCAAAAGGGCTGTTGCGTAATAATTTTTCTCATTGCTGTGAGTGAGACATCCTATTGTTGTTATGTGTCATTGAGAATGGGATTGTCTTATGATGCTTTCTGTGAATATGTCTTGTCTAAACCTGCTTCTATGGACTAATTACATGCAGATTTCGGTTTACGCGGTTGACTACTGGAAGCAGCAGCAATAGGAGCCTTTGCCCTATATTGATAAATTTTAGTTTATGCAAATCAGTAATATAAATTTCTTACTTTATCAAAATTTACATGAAAGATTTTGATCTTATTTTTACTGTTTTGAAGATTTTCATTCAATTTTCTTTTGTCTGAAGGTGAGAATATTATATTATCACTTTGTATGCATTTGTTAAAGGACTCGTTTAAGATATCGAGTAAATATTAGTCCCTTATGGGTCAATGCCCAAGATCATGATCTTGACTAATATTTGAGAACTTATCCTTTCATAATACATACATTATTTGACTGATTAAAAAAAGTAGTTATTCATTTATGCAAGAAGGGAGATTATTTTATGTTACTGATCAATTTACTAGATTTTTTTTGTAATATAAGCTAATGACCCTTTGGAAATACGATATTATTTCTAATTTTAATTTCAAATTTATGTTAAAGATTCTTATTTTTAGTTCTATGTCATGTATTAAACTTTAGTACATTGCACGACGGTGCAATAACATCGATGATGATGTATTAAATGAGCATGTAATTTTAATAAATTAATTATGCAATCTTTTAGACCGTATTAATATTATGAAATTCAAATCTGGATCTGTTTTGAAATTCATAGAATAATTTGATTATTATTAATTTAATTTATTATTCCAAGTCTTGGGTAATGTAAATTATGCAAGATCTCATTTTTGGTTGACACGTAACAGGACAATCAAACCTTGTCGTGATAGAAGCTGTGCCGAATAGTTTTGGCATTTCCGAGACAAACCTCATACTTGATGCCCCTTAATTACGAAAAACTTTTGAGCTTTTAATTTCATGGATTTGTCTTTGTGCCCCGAGCACATGCCGAACTTCACCTCTTAGTTACATCATTGTATATACCACCTATCAGAAATATATGAGTGACATCCTACATTCAAATGGAATTTTATATATATCCTATATACTGTATGTATAAATATGTTGAGGCTAGGGATCCAATATATAAGAGTTGCAATGAGAGTAGAAGAGTTAATCCTAATGCAAGACGGTAACTTAGCCTCTTAGCTAATAACCTTTTAAGCTAATTTGCATAATTTAATTAATTAAAATTAGCTTAATTTTAGCTCGGAAATAATTCAGCTTTTATATATTACGTACATACGTTTGATTTATTTATNATAAATTTATCTATTATATAATTTAAGTTTTATGTAACTTAAAATGACAAAATTTTTATTAAATAATACAAATGTTTAAAAAATATTTTTATACAATCCGAAAGTATTGAGAAGACCATTTAGAGTAAATGATGTCTAGAAGTGGAAACAAATATTTTATTTCAAATTTCTAAAATTATGGGAAAAGAAGCGAAAAATATATTTAGTACACGTTAAAATAGAACAGAAAATAAATTTGTTTGACATTGTAATAACTGCTTTACAGCTATTTTAATAGTTTAATATGTCAGATTAATGCTATTATATTAGCTCAATATTAAATGTAGACCTAATCAATTTGAAATAATTTCTGATCAGCTTTTTGTATACTATACTGTAAAAGTATTATAGTTTATCCTTTATCTATTATATCAGCAATTTAGATAGGATTTTCTAAGTAACGGATTCGACTTGAACTAAATTTTTTTTATGCTGCTTGCTTATATTGAAATGAATTTCTTTTAGTGCACGGAAACACAAAATATTTACAAATATTTATATCATTTTACATAATTGTAAATATATTATTTATGTCAAAACTTTCTAATTTGTAATGAGATGAAATAAACATGTAACATAAGTGAAAAATCAAAATTCTAATTTAAGATAAAGTTATAGGTTTGTTTCTATATTGAAATTTTCTTATTTCTTTGCATGTATACTTTATTCTAAAATATTTCAATAGCAATATTTTGGTAAGTAAAATTATTGAGCGGTTCTAGTTTAAAATATTATTTTTAAAATGTATTCAATATTTCCTTTCTAAAAATTCCATTAATAAAAAGGATTCATTGATTCTGAAAAGTGTAACAGAAAAAAACTGTGTTGCCATCATAATTCTTATTAAAAGTATGGAATGAACTAACTGTTTAGCCATGTTATTCAACAGAATTTCAATGCAATAATATTTTTAAAAATTATATCCCATAAGTTTCTGTGATATCAAAGTGAATAAATACAACTTTATTTCAGTGTGTGTGTTTTTTTTTTTTTTTATTAATTTTTAAAAATATTTAAAGCATTTTTAAAAGATAATTAGTCAGAAAAAGCATTATTAGGTACGATTAATGATTTTTAAAAAGTTGAAAATCGATTACAAAATATGAGTCTGTTCATATTCCATGTGAAAATGGAATGGAATACCAGATGGTTTTGATAATCACGTGAAGATGACATCTTTTACTTCCCCAAAGACCACAACTGATTATCTTTTATTTATTTCCGTTAGAGAAAGTTTTGAAAATAATGCATTAAAAATATAATATTGATGTATTCCAGATCAAATTCTTAAAATAAACTTCAAAAAGGTTAGGATTACAAACAGTTTTTTTTTTTTAAATAAGATGTTTGAAAATCATATTTCATAAGCAAACATTCCATTTTATAAATTAATTATAAAATGGAAAAACTACGACGGAAAAGTGACGAATCGAAAGTATCGTGAGCGCATATTATGATGTATGCGTAGGCCTACTATAGAGATGGAGGAAAGAGAAAGGAAAGAGCAAAGACGAGCGCTTAAAAAAAAAATAGGCAGGGTCAGACCCTCAGATGTGTGCGACGATTCTCGAATGAATAAGGTGTGTACGTGTGCTGATCTTTGTAATTATAAATTGTGAATACATGTGACTAATATTATTATTTTTTTAATTTTGTGCATGTTACAAGTTATAAATAAATATAAACAAATAACACTAACTCGATAACATTAAATCTAAATACCAAAATGATTAATTTACTGTGTTTTTGTTATTTCTTACTCCTGTTTTTAGGTATTCGGTATTCGGCCGAATAGTGATTAAATATTCGGTATTCGGCCGAATAGTGAAAAATAGGCCGAATAGGCCGAATACCGAATAGTAACCGAATATTCGTTACATCACTAA
>NW_019384358.1:86221-95012 GCF_000671375.1 Centruroides sculpturatus | reverse complement strand
GGTTATATTATTATACATAACTATGTGACTGAAGCATGTGTTTTTCTGATGGGCCTTATAAATCTTAAGCATTTTCAAGTATCATAGGTTGTTATTGCTCATTGCTGGTCAAATTATTTTGGCATCATCTCATAAAACCCGTATTCCTTATTGTTTGGCACAGACCACTAGGATTGTGGTGTTCATAGTTTTCTTTACCATGTATTGATGTTCTTTGATCCTTTATTCCAAGTTATTTGCAGTAGCTTCTACATAGAGAAGTCCTCTGCTGAAACGCTGGTTCTCCAGTGGAATGGTATATACTGCTGGGGTGTTAGGACAATTTTTCTTGTGTTTATCAATTTTTAAGGATACTGAATATCAAGGGATTGTATTCATAAGTCACTCTTATGTTGTTAGTCTTGGCTACTCACCTACATGCCCACAGGACAAAAAAAGAGTAAAATAAACTCCCTCAATCATGATTGTTTGTTTCTTCGCAGTTGGTAGAAACTTGCATTTCTGTGAATCATTGTTAATAAAAATACCAATTAATTAATTAAAGTATTAAACATTGTTTTAAGTTTAATGCACTTAAAAGTCAAAAGGTAGTCCTATTGATTCTGTCCATCCATTCAGTTTTCCTCTGTCATCACCTTCTTCTTGGTCATCGTGTTTGCTTCAGACCGATAGCACAACATCTACTCCACTAGTAGAGCAAACACCAGAGTTATGTGAACGATTACTTGTAGAAGGAGGAGCAGAAAATGCTGAAGTAATGTTAATAGTTTTTAAAATAAAAAAAGTCATTATTACATAAATATTGTAATGCATAACTATAATAATGAAAAATACAATACATGTAAATGTTTAAAAAATTGCATTTAACATTTTAAATTGTAATTGTTTTTTTGTATTTAGGAAGACTTTCTTCATACTCCAGTTTTTCCTCCTCTGGAAGTTATCGAACAACAAGAATACTGTGATACTTACGGTGGTTCGAATGAATCTCTTGCCGAAAATGTCCTTTCTCTGTTAGAGGAATCCTTGAGTGATTCCGAGACTTCACTAAATGGAGATAGAGACTCATTGTGCAGTCAGTTATCAAACGAAGGAGAAGCTGCGAGTCAGTCTAGTAGTCCTAGGAAGTTAGTTGATAGTATTTATTGTAATTTAGATAATTCAATAGATGAATTCGAAGAAGCCGAAGAGTATTGTGGTAAGAATGTTTTGTAAATTATAGATTAAAATAACTTCCAACATTAACAATTCAGTATAACATTTCGTACTGTTTTTTAAATAATTTTTTAAAAATTTCTATTAAAATTTGTAGATATTTTTTATTTTTATAATCGATGTGATTTTAGTTTATATTTTAAACTTTTCTAGCTGGAGAAGCAATGGCAGAAGGTTCTTTTTCGCCCATTCCTGATTTAGATGAAATGATTTTTATAACAAATAATATTCCTAAAATTGATGCATCTTCCAAGCCGCCAAATATATTTATATACACAGGAGAAGAAGAATCTGGTCCATCCTCATTATTCAGAAGTATAAAAGACAATCTACAGTTATGTTTGAAACCTAACTGTTACACGATATACTCTCTTACACCAACACAGGTAAAAATTTTATAAATAGTGGGTCCAGATCATTGATCCTCGAACTTTGACTGTTGACCTTTTCGAGGATTTCTTTTCTCTCTTTTCTTGTGAATACAGTTAATAATAATTAAATAAATTTGAGCTGGTATTAAATCTACCTATTGTTTTTGTAGAAAAGATCTACTTACAGTGTGCAAATTTACATCATCCTGAATAGTTATACACATTATCCATTGTACTCATAATTTTTTTATGAATCAGTACCTTACCAATTGACTTGAAAATGCCTTATAAACGTTTATATCAACTACTTTGGCACATTTTATCTAAACTGAAGGGAGTTAGGTGATGAGAAGGAAGGACTCCCTTAGTAGATTCTCTCTTCTTAGTAGTCTTCAACAGAATCACTCTGCTACTAGTGAGCTATGACAGTGTTTCCCAAATTGAAATTCTAGGTCTATGTCAGTCTTTTAAAACATTTTTAAAGTTAACGAATCATATGTGTCATTTGTTTATTTTATAACTATTTTTAAGTGAGCAGTTATTTTATTTCAGTTGTCGGTACATCTCGTCACAGTAGTTGTTTGTCTTATCACATATTGTTTATACAACTGACATTTCATTGAATGATTAAATTAAAATATAGATATAGTTGTTTATTAATAAACAATTATATCTATTTTAATTTAATCATTCAATGAAATTGTNTCAAATCTGGATCTGTTTTGAAATTCATAGAATAATTTGATTATTATTAATTTAATTTATTATTCCAAGTCTTGGGTAATGTAAATTATGCAAGATCTCATTTTTGGTTGACACGTAACAGGACGATCAAACCTTGTCGTGATAGAAGCTGTGCCGAATAGTTTTGGCATTTCCGAGACAAACCTCATACTTGATGCCCCTTAATTACGAAAAACTTTTGAGCTTTTAATTTCATGGATTTGTCTTTGTGCCCCGAGCACATGCCGAACTTCACCTCTTAGTTACATCATTGTATATACCACCTATCAGAAATATATGAGTGACATCCTACATTCAAATGGAATTTTATATATATCCTATATACTGTATGTATAAATATGTTGAGGCTAGGGATCCAATATATAAGAGTTGCAATGAGAGTAGAAGAGTTAATCCTAATGCAAGACGGTAACTTAGCCTCTTAGCTAATAACCTTTTAAGCTAATTTGCATAATTTAATTAATTAAAATTAGCTTAATTTTAGCTCGGAAATAATTCAGCTTTTATATATTACGTACATACGTTTGATTTATTTATGACTTATTAATGTTGTTGATAAAATTTATTTTTTAAATATTTATGATATGTTTAAATGATTATTTTGTTTAATAAATCTTAAATTGCTATTTTTAATGCAAAAATTTTAATTATATTGTGTATTAAACATAATAAACTATTTGTAATATTTATTTAGACACTAAAAATCATATATTTTCTTAAATATTGACTATTTATAACCAAAAAATACTTCATAATTTAAGAAAACAAAACCATTTACTTCCACAAAATATTTTCAATCACATTATCATATCTTGTTCGGTTTATTGATCTGATATTTAAATATAGTTTCTAGAGGTTAAATGTAGAGAAATTCCTAAATTTGAAAATGCAAATAAGCTATTTTTTATATCTTAACATTTTAAATTTAAATAATTTTACTGTGTTGTATCAAAATTAAATGTTTTTCTATTGACCGAAAGCTACAATGTATTCAAAAAACTAAATCGATAGTATCAGAAATATATTATTTTACATAATTAATTTGTTTGCATGATTTAAAGCAGGAATGGACAACCTGCGGCCCGCAGTAATATTTTTTGTGGCCCGCGTAAAATATGAATAAATATATCAATTTCCCAGCTTAAGGGTGTATGCAGTAAAAATTCAAATGTCATTTTCTACAACTTATGTATGTGAATAGTTTTTCCACAAAGAATTTAGTAAAAATTAAAACAAAAAAACAAGCTAGCAGATGCATTAAAAATAATTTAAAGCTAGCAATGACTAATATTTAACCAAACATTTCCAATATATTATGTTTACATCAGTTCCAGAAGTTAAAGCAGGAATGGACAACCTGCGGCCCGCAGTAATATTTTTTGTGGCCCGCGTAAAATATGAATAAATATATCAATTTCCCAGCTTAAGGGTGTATGCAGTAAAAATTCAAATGTCATTTTCTACAACTTATGTATATGAATAGTTTTTCCACAAAGAATTTAGTAAAAATTAAAACAAAAAAACAAGCTAGCAGATGCATTAAAAATAATTTAAAGCTAGCAATGACTAATATTTAACCAAACATTTCCAATATATTATGTTTACATCAGTTCCAGAAGTTAAATTAAGTATATCTATGCTAATTTATATATATATATGAATAAATAATTGTGATTTACCGACATTTTTTTCCTCTTTTCTCTTGTATGTGGCCCGTGTCAGTTCAAAAGTTTTAAATACGGCCCTTACATAGAAAAAGATTGCCCATTTCTGATTTAAAGTATACATTAATTGAAAGTATTATGGCTTTTAAAAAATGTTCTTTTTATTTTATGATTAATAATAATAATAAATAGTGGGTCCAGATCATTGATCCTCGAACTTTGACTGTTGACCTTTTCGAGGATTTCTGTTCTCTCTTTTCTTGTGAATACAGTTAATAATAATTAAATAAATTTGAGCTGGTATTAAATCTACCTATTGTTTTTGTAGAAAAGATCTACTTACAGTGTGCAAATTTACATCATCCTGAATAGTTATACACATTATCCATTGTACTCATAATTTTTTTATGAATCAGTACCTTACCAATTGACTTGAAAATGCCTTATAAACGTTTATATCAACTACTTTGGCACATTTTATCTAAACTGAAGGGAGTTAGGTGATGAGAAGGAAGGACTCCCTTAGTAGATTCTCTCTTCTTAGTAGTCTTCAACAGAATCACTCTGCTACTAGTGAGCTATGACAGTGTTTCCCAAATTGAAATTCTAGGTCTATGTCAGTCTTTTAAAACATTTTTAAAGTTAATGAATCATATGTGTCATTTGTTTATTTTATAACTATTTTTAAGTGAGCAGTTATTTTATTTCAGTTGTCGGTACATCTCGTCACAGTAGTTGTTTGTCTTATCACATATTGTTTATACAACTGACATTTCATTGAATGATTAAATTAAAATATAGATATAGTTGTTTATTAATAAACAATTATATCTATTTTAATTTAATCATTCAATGAAATTGTCATAAAAGATAAAACATTAGAATCTTGTGTCTCTTTCTATATCAACTGTACAAATTTTTAACAAAGGATAATGATGAGTTGTGAGGGCTCTGCAAAAACAAACTCTTCCTTGTTTAAGGGCTCCACTTTACCAAGAAGTTTGGAAATGCTAAGCTATGGAACTTAATATTCTTTTATCTAAATATTTTTAATACTAATCTATTGTAATTTAATTATTCAATAGTTATTACATTAAAAATGATTTAAATATTCATTACCATTCTTCTTTATAGGTTATGATCATTCTTCTGTATAGGTTATGATTATTGTATTACTTTATACCTGAGTATAATTACAGGATTATTGAGTATATTATTATTTTTACATTTTATAAGTTTTTATATAAAGTAGAAATTACACAGAATGATGCAAAAGTAGGTTTACGATTGTAAATCTGAAAAATACAGATGTTTTGATATCCTTTTATTGTTTTGTATTTTTTATTTGTGATATAATTTATGCATAAAAATATTTTTCTTCTATATTTTTTCCATAATAACAACTATATACCTCTCTGTATATAATAGATGCATAAATAATGCATATATATATAATGCATACAAAATTTAGTTTATTAACATGTAAGCACTTTCAGAATAGTAATTTAATTTTCGATTCTAAAAAAGAAATGTCATCACCATTCGTTCTGTTCTTTAAATAAATTTTTCGGAAATTTTATGATTTAAATATTTTAGAAACAAAATTTATGTATTTTAACGTTAATTACGAAAGAAGCGCAGCTGTTACTTATTAAATTTGTCAATAACTACATAAATTTTAATTAAGTGAATTTTTTACTAATTCAATTGTAAATATGTTTTAAATATAGTAACCTAAATGTATGCTTTTAATGTAGTTGAATTAACAGAATTTAATTTCTGAGCATTTTAATCTTTCCAGGTAGAAGAATATTGCATCCCAATGGCTTGGAGATCAAACGAAGTGTTTGGTATTTTAGTAAAATCTTCCGTAGAAGATCTTAATCTTCTTGGTGCTGCATTTTTAAATGATCAACTATGTATGAGTGAAGGAAAAGAGATACATAAAATGATGAGTATGTGCTTTATTTACCATATTTTCTTATAATTTTTAATACAATTTATCTTCGTATTTAGCACATTATTTGTAATTAATTAAAATTATTTTAAACAATTCATGCAACTCTATTTTCACTTAAACAGATTAAATATAACATTTAACTGTCTTTGAATTAAATCGTATCCAGATTACACACAGGTTTATTAATGTTCTATCGATTTTAATAGAGCAGAAACTGGAATTTAGGCTTGAAAGAGTAAAAACAAGCCAAATTTGGTGCAAAGTAGCCAAACCTTGCATCATTGTATGCACTCGTTAATATGCAAACTAACACGTTTGCATGGACCCACATTTGTTTAAAAGAGTGGGCATTGTTAAAGTTTAACCCCTATACAGTAAAATGGTTCACTAAAATTATTTGAATTGTTTTACAATCAGGATCAAACTCATCTTTGTTTAGTAAGAGGAAAAAATCTATTTTACTCAAAATAGAACATTTATTCCAGTACTAATTTTCAACATTTACATCAAAAACTGTAAAAAGCAACCGTAACTGGAAGTAGGGTTATTTCTTGAGGTTTTAGAGTTAATTTATGGTTTAATGAATTTTGTTAAAGTTTTTGTTTGCTTTATCACATTAAAATTAACATTGTGACAGTGGCATTTTGCCAGGGCAACAGCAAAATTCTCTTTATCAGTGTTTGCTTTAAGATGAGTCCACTGGAATAGATAATCAGTCTTTATCCATTACTAAAGACTATTTCTTGTTGCTGCAACCAATAGTCCCTCTTCTTTGCAGCCCTTTTTAAGTCATAATAGCCTCAGAAATGCATTGAAGCATTCTAGGTAAAAGTTTTATTGTACCACGAAAAAAGCAAGAAAATACAAAAGTACATACCTTTTTAATTTTTTTTTTTATTGTTTGTTACTTATATATCTATAAAAACCTTCTTGTACAAAGATTTTGTTCAAAAAGAAGACATATCTGGGAAAAGAGGACTCTAGTTTAAGTTAGACATATTTGTTAAGATTTTATTTTTAATTAATATATGAATCAACTGAAGATTTATAATTAATTTTTTTTTTTTTAATTTGTATTCTGTATAACATTTGAATTTTTACAGCAGTGGATGTTGAAGGTAGTCCTATTGATTCTGTCCATCCATTCAGTTTTCCTCTGTCATCACCTTCTTCTTGGTCATCGTGTTTGCTTCAGACCGATAGCACAACATCTACTCCACTAGTAGAGCAAACACCAGAGTTATGTGAACGATTACTTGTAGAAGGAGGAGCAGAAAATGCTGAAGTAATGTTAATAGTTTTTAAAATAAAAAAAGTCATTATTACATAAATATTGTAATGCATAACTATAATAATGAAAAATACAATACATGTAAATGTTTAAAAAATTGCATTTAACATTTTAAATTGTAATTGTTTTTTTGTATTTAGGAAGACTTTCTTCATACTCCAGTTTTTCCTCCTCTGGAAGTTATCGAACAACAAGAATACTGTGATACTTACGGTGGTTCGAATGAATCTCTTGCCGAAAATGTCCTTTCTCTGTTAGAGGAATCCTTGAGTGATTCCGAGACTTCACTAAATGGAGATAGAGACTCATTGTGCAGTCAGTTATCAAACGAAGGAGAAGCTGCGAGTCAGTCTAGTAGTCCTAGGAAGTTAGTTGATAGTATTTATTGTAATTTAGATAATTCAATAGATGAATTCGAAGAAGCCGAAGAGTATTGTGGTAAGAATGTTTTGTAAATTATAGATTAAAATAACTTCCAACATTAACAATTCAGTATAACATTTCGTACTGTTTTTTAAATAATTTTTTAAAAATTTCTATTAAAATTTGTAGATATTTTTTATTTTTATAATCGATGTGATTTTAGTTTATATTTTAAACTTTTCTAGCTGGAGAAGCAATGGCAGAAGGTTCTTTTTCGCCCATTCCTGATTTAGATGAAATGATTTTTATAACAAATAATATTCCTAAAATTGATGCATCTTCCAAGCCGCCAAATATATTTATATACACAGGAGAAGAAGAATCTGGTCCATCCTCATTATTCAGAAGTATAAAAGACAATCTACAGTTATGTTTGAAACCTAACTGTTACACGATATACTCTCTTACACCAACACAGGTAAAAATTTTATTTATTATAAATTATTAAAATGTATGAACAATTGACAAATTTTTGAATATTTTTTAAATAAATTAGATTTTATTTTATACATTTAATAATAAGAAAAGATAACGTGTAACTAAATATATACAGGATTCCTATATATCTGGAAAATCGGGGAAAGTCCAAGGATTTTCATTAATGTTCAGAAAAAGTCATGGAATGTTGGGGAATTTGTTAAAAATACTCAAAAAATAAGGGAATTTGCTTCTTTGGCTGTCTTGTTTGATTTTTTGCTGACAATATGCTTGACTAAGTGTAGCCGTCGGCAGACAGCAAGAAGTAATGTGGTGCAATACAACTTACAAAAAGGGATGCAGAATATTTTCAGGATCCAAAATTTCTCTCAAGTTTACACACAATTTTCCCAAAAATTTAGAAAGTACACAAAATGATAAATAATTTAAATGGTATTATTTATCATTTTTCTTTTAATAATTTTCATTGCATAACAAAACAATTTCTGATTTTTTTCCAGTTTATTAATATTTTATAGTGTTCAGGAAATTTATTAAGAGAGAAATTTAATAAATATATACTTTTGTACATGAATTATATAGAATCTGTTAATGAATAATAAAAAATAATTGTTTTTTTTTCAAAGCCATGTAGATTTATGGTTGTGGATTAATAACAGGATAAACTACTCTAATTTAATAAAAC
>NW_019384358.1:67799-83130 GCF_000671375.1 Centruroides sculpturatus | reverse complement strand
TTATAAACAAAAAATTGTAGGATTGCTTACCGAGTGTGTACCGTTCGACTACGCCCGTTGCTAAAGCTTGGTTTCGTCGCGGAACAGCGCATCAAATTGCGGCCGCGATTTCTGATATTATTTTTCTGCGAAAACTTCGTTGACCTTTGGAGACATCATTAATATAAATAATTTTTATGGCCGTTAAATAAGAAATGTTTCTTTCACAAGAAATGTATAAAATTACAGTACTAAACAGACGATAGGTCGCCTAACTCGCCGTAGCGTGACGCTAGACGGCGAAAAATATATATTTAATTATAATAAAGTTACAATAAATTAAGTTAATATATAATTATATATACAGTACCTAATTTATATATAATTAATATATAATTATATGTACAGTACCTAATTTATATATAATTATATGAACAGACGATACTAAACTCAATTTATCCGCCTAAACGTCCGTAGCGTGGCGCTACGGACGGCGGGAAAGTAGTTCGGCTGCCCGATGACGTTTTACGTATTATAGGAGTTATTTTTACCGTTGTTTACGGATACTGCCACAATTTTTATAGGAATCATAACTATAGGAAACGGTTTTATAGGGGGATCTACTGTATTCTGATGTGTAAAATTTTAGATCAAGTACACATTTAATTTGAAGATTTTAATTTTTATATTTATTTCTTTTCTTTTCTTTTGATACAACTCAAACTGAAAGTTCTATTTAATTCTAATTTATGTTATAATAATAAAAGTTAATAAATTTATTTATAATGTTAATAATTTACACTAATACTATAAATTATTATATTTTTTTTAAAAAATTTACATTTGTTTTTATGAATGTAAGATATTTAAAAAAATTTTTTTATAATTAGTATTTGTAATACATCTTGTATTACAATGTAGAATTTAAGTATGCAATTTAAGATCATTCATTCATATTTTATACTTGAAAAAATATTAATATATTTTAATTTTGTAAATTTAAACTTTACATGCATACGTGAAAAATCAAAATTCTAATTTAAGATAAAGTTATAGGTTTGTTTCTATATTGAAATTTTCTTATTTTTTTGCATGTATACTTTATTCTAAAATATTTCAATAGCAATATTTTGGTAAGTAAAATTATTGAGCAGTTCTAGTTTAAAATATTATTTTTAAAATGTATTCAATATTTCCTTTCTAAAAACACCATTAATAAAAAGGATTCATTGATTCTGAAAAGTGTAACAGAAAAAAACTGTGTTGCCATCATAATTCTTATTAAAAGTATGGAATGAACTAACTGTTTAGCCATGTTATTCAACAGAATTTCAATGCAATAATATTTTTAAAAATTATATCCCATAAGTTTCTGTGATATCAAAGTGAATAAATACAACTTTATTTCAGTGTGTGTGTTTTTTTTTTTTTTTATTAATTTTTAAAAATATTTAAAGCATTTTTAAAAGATAATTAGTCAGAAAAAGCATTATTAGGTACGATTAATGATTTTTAAAAAGTTGAAAATCTATTACAAAATATGAGTCTGTTCATATTCCATGTGAAAATGGAATGGAATACCAGATGGTTTTGATAATCACGTGAAGATGACATCTTTTACTTCCCCAAAGACCACAACTGATTATCTTTTATTTATTTCCGTTAGAGAAAGTTTTGAAAATAATGCATTAAAAATATAATATTGATGTATTCCAGATCAAATTCTTAAAATAAACTTCAAAAAGGTTAGGATTACAAACAGTTTTTTTTTTATAAATAAGATGTTTGAAAATCATATTTCATAAGCAAACATTCTATTTTATAAATTAATTATAAAATGGAAAAACTACGACGGAAAAGTGACGAATCGAAAGTATCGTGAGCGCATATTATGATGTATGCGTAGGCCTACTATAGAGATGGAGGAAAGAGAAAGGAAAGAGCAAAGACGAGCGCTTAAAAAAAAAATAGGCAGGGTCAGACCCTCAGATGTGTGCGACGATTCTCGAATGAATAAGGTGTGTACGTGTGCTGATCTTTGTAATTATAAATTGTGAATACATGTGACTAATATTATTATTTTTTTAATTTTGTGCATGTTACAAGTTATAAATAAATATAAACAAATAACACTAACTCGATAACATTAAATCTAAATACCAAAATGATTAATTTACTGTGTTTTTGTTATTTCTTACTCCTGTTTTTAGGTATTCGGTATTCGGCCGAATAGTGATTAAATATTCGGTATTCGGCCGAATAGTGATTAAATATTCGGTATTCGGCCGAATAGCGAAGAATAGGCCAAATACCGAATAGTAACCGAATATTCATTACAACACTAATAAATATACATGACTTTCAACACACGTAAATCAATCAGAAATGGCCCGTCATGGCCGTATCCAGTCATTGTATCTGTGGGCGTGTCTGTTTCCGGACATTTTTAAATAGTCAGTGTGATGTAAATGCAAAGACATCCATTCATTGGCCGCACGCTTGCAACTGGCACATTTTTAATGTAGTTGCAACTCACGCAGAATTAGGAAGGAGTGTATGTGGCCGGCTGTTTCAGGGGATTTTAAATATTTAAAAATGGTCAAATAATCATAATAATTTAATTTTCCGGTTAGGTTCATTTAGAGGTGGATCCGGCTCTGATAACCGATGATACTCCGACTTTTTTGCATCTGAAGGACGACAACATGTTGAGGATTTCTATACTTCGTGATATTCTTTCGGAACATTTGAAGATGAATTGTGATCCGGAAGCGTCGTCGCTTCAGTTAACTCCCTGCTATTTATATGCCAGAGAAAAGGTAGGCACTGTATTTATTCTATTATTATTTATCACTTAAAATGTGCAGAGTATGATACCTCAAGACTTGTCATATGATTGCATACAGCACACACTTTAATACCAGGCAGTTGCGTGGTTGACGTTTACCACTTATTTTAATATCTTTGCTATTAAATCTTGTACATTTTGTAAACCCTTGACACTAAACACCAATAGTAAAATGCATAAATAATGTTAATGCACATTTTTGTGTTAAATAATTCGGACTTTGTTCAATGACACTCCACCTTACGCTTTTGGTTGGGTAGTTAAATAAGTAAGTACACCAAACTTTCTGATTTTCTGTGCTAATTAGTTCACGGAAAGCATGGATAATTCAAAATAGCCCTGTAAATTGTATAAATAAAACTTAAAAAATAAAAAAAATTAAGCATTTTGCCAATTTATAATGCAGTATGACCTCTGAATAGCATACACCGTCAGGACCTATAATTTATTTAGAGTGTCCATTAATGGAGTTTCGCCGTAATTAATAATATAAAAAGCTTTTTTCTTAAAGAAAATATCATAACAGATGCGCCACATGCAGTTTTAAATGATCTATCACACGATATCTCCAAAGTTCTGTGAATTCTTTGTAAAAAGAATAAGTTATCAGGAAACACGTCAGCGATGAGTAGTCACGTGACCGAATAGCACCGACAAATGTCACATCACGCGCTTTGTACACGTCTGCCGTCCGATGTGCCACTCTGCGACGAAAACAAGCTTAAGCAATGGCGTCTTCGGACGGTGCACACTCGGTAAGTATTCTGAAAATTTTTTGTTTATAGCATATTTTATTTTGACCATTTTCAATGAATTATACGTGTTTTGCAAATGTTTCAGTCAAATTAGTCTAGAATCAATTCATTTTATGGATGAAAACCTTTCAAACTTAAACTACATAAGTGCTCTGGATGAGTCTATTTTATTCGCTCCTTTCACACGCTGTTGAGGGTTATTAATAACGATTTCATGGCAAAGTCGACCTTTTATTGTAGGCTACTGGTCCGCCATCCAATGCAAAAAAGTTAACATAGTCGTGTGAAAGGACTGAATAAAATAGACTCATCCAGTATATATAGTCTACTAAGAAATATATTTTTTGTAAATCTAAATTTGTCCTGGCAATTTTTTAAGAGTAATGGGGGTCGGTGTTGCTCATGTCCACAGGTTTAACTATAAAGTACCCTACACGTGACCCCTGGGTGGTGCTAAAGGAGCAACAGTATTCTGGCAGCCAGTCTATCTGAAAAGATCTCCTGGCTACTCACACATGACACCACAAACTTTCAAAAACAGTTTTTCTGGCAGCTGTTTTAGGAGCTCGGGGCCACATTCCTGAGTACTTGGCACCACCATGTGGATATGCCAGCTTAACATAGAGGGTATAAGCAAATCAAAGTGTGATTATCTGTCAAAATTGCAGTTTAAAAGTAGTTTAGAGGGTTGTGTCTTCCTCCACAACCCTTTCACTACTAAAAATTTGCATATTTGTATTAAACTAATATAAAATAGTACAACATTTGATTGCTATTAACTCTAATTAACACTTTTAGTGAATATTACAAATGTAATATAGAGTTTGTATACTTTTAATGTAATTATTAACTAAATTTTATTAATATTTATTAAAAGATATTTTGACAGTTCCTTTGTAAGAGGGACCAAGCCACACATTACATAGTAACCATGCTAATTAAATTCGATTGTCCTTCCACTTCTTGTATGAGGTGATCGGACAAAAGTAGAATTCGTGTGGAATTTGGTGGCTCGGGAAGCCAGACTTGACAATCCCACAAATCAGTGGCATGATGAGCTGGCCGATTTTCGACCTCACCAAGACTAACTTGGAGCCTTGCCCAATTCCTTGTGCTTCTTTCCACTTTGCAGCTTCAGATATGGCCCCCTAAATGCAAAAGTCATACGTTCTTGTGGAGCCACACTTACAGGGACTTAAAAGAATTACTCTGTGGTTAGTGCTCTTGCCTTGGTATCTTGTAAAGGCTTTGTATTTATATTTTGCACCAATAATATGGACCACAAAATATGGATTCAGTTTTACATTAGGATACTTCTGCATTATAGCCAGTAATATATGTAATTTAGAATATTACTAAGGTATTGAAGTTAGTTTTAATAATATCAATGACAACGATCATTTATTTATCAAATTATTTTTCTTTTTGTTAGTCTTTTTTTGAAGATTTTATGTCCATTGTGAAATCCAAACTCGTCAACAACGAGCTTAAATCTGGTGATGTGAAACTACAGTTTAACGTCAATGAAAATTCTGTAGGCGAACTTTGTACAACTAAAAATATTTTGCCTGTGATATGTAATTCTTCAGCTGAAGTGCCTTTTGATGTGGAAACTTTTTATTCGAATTTAAAAACGAAAATATTGGGCAGAATTCTGTTATTTATTGATGTTGTTCCATCGACTATGCCCATTCTGAAGGGGTGAGCATTAATTTTTTTTCACAAACTTTAATTAGAATTTAATAATTTTTATGAAATTTATACTGAAATATACACTTTGTTTTTGTTTTTATGTACGTTATTTTATATATTTTGTTTTATTTTTTACAGGTTGAATGATTTTGAAGGCTGCATTGCTATTAGTAATAATCAAACTGAAGGAAGAGGTATAAATAGATGTTTTATAATTTTAAATCTTTTTGTTACACAATAAGCATTTATTAGTTGTACCCAACTAAACGTTTGTTGTAAAAGTTATGTTAAATTACAAGAATTAAGGAACCTGTTAGGGATGTCCAGACTAGTAAGGATTTCAGGATTCTACAGCTTGATTGCACAAGCATATTTGAACCTTTGGTTCAAAGTTTCTTGTGCAATTGGATGGTTGGAATTTACAATTTTACTGTTGTTTATTTTAAAATAATGAAAATCAAATTGTAAATCTATACTAATATTATAAAGAGGTAATGTTTGTAAGTATGTATGTAAGTTTGTTTGCAGCAAGTAATTTCCGAAACTACTCATCCGATTTCAAAAATTCTTTCACCAATATTTAGAATGGAACCTCAGGGTGGACATAGGCTGTATATTATTCTGTTAAACATTCATATAAATTAAAATATATAATCTAGGTTAAGGCTTTTATGTCCAACAGATGGTGCTACGAGTACAACGCCCTAAGTTTGCTTTTCTGTGAGGCATTGTGCTTTTCTGTGAAAATGAACTAAAGAAGATCATTTTCCATCTATTTATATAAATAAAAATGTAATGTTCGTTTGTTCCTACTGATTCCTTTGAAATTTTGACACAACGCGGCATTCGAATGTGCACATGTTTTTATATAATATACGTGTCGAAATTTCCCGCACTGGGGGGAGATGGACAGGATTAAGGCTTACAGTAAAGAACTCTGCTTCTATTTATACTATTTCAGATTTGGTTTTTTGCGTTTTTGATTGCGTTTTAATAGGGTACGTCAAGAGAATGTACACTAAGAAGGGATTTTTCGAAAAATTCCCCTCCTCCAGGAAAGTGTTATACATTTATAATAGATACATTTTGAGCCAAACAACGCGTGGCGGGTCTGCTAGTTCTATATAAAAATAAAGAATGAAATCTTCTCAAACAAAGAAATTAAAGAATCCAACATAATAAATGCTTGATCCACAGATGGGATATGACCACAGTAGCCAAACTGCAGCTTGTAAGCCACATGTGACTCTTCCATACCCTTATTACGTCACTTCTATAATTATACAATTTCTTTTTACAAACTTGAAACTGCTGGTTACACATATATAATGTTGTATAACTATACGTGAGCTACAGTAAGGGTCTAAAAGAGTCACATGTGGCTCTCAAGTCAAAGTTTGGTCATTGCAGGGATATAAACTCAAAATTTTTTAGTGACATATTGAATTAAAAATTAAATGCTGTAGCAATAAATAAGTGAAATCATTGTTTATTTCAGGAATGCTTTTGGTTAACTATCCATCCATCATCAGCTTAGAATCATCTATTCAATACTTTAGAGCAATATAAAACTGAAATTCTTTTGTTGGAACAAAATATTTGAATTAAATAATTAAAATTGCCAAAATTAAAGCTAAATTGTTTTAATAATTTCACATGTCAAATGTTATTCTGTAATAAAAGAATTCAATTATTTTTTATTTTTTTTTTAGGGAGAGGAAAAAACCAATGGTTGAGTCCACATGGATGTGCTACATTTACTCTACATGTTTCAATACCTTTGAAATCAAAATTAGGTCAAACAATTTCATTTTTCCAACATTTAGTATCAATTTCTTTGATAGAAGGCATTGTACTAAAGAAAGGTTATGAGGTAAGTTAATAACAGTTAAAATATGTTTTGTTATATCATTCTAAATATTAGTCATCATCACCTAAGTCTACTTTTTTAAACCTAAACATGTATACATAAATAATTTTCATTTAGCATATCTCATGTGTTAGATACATGTACAATACTTTATACAGGGTCTTCAAAATAAGTGCTACCATTTTAAATTACTGTAATTATGTTAATTATTATCTGAGAAGTATGCATTCTATATCGATTAATACAGTAACTGTCCGAGTTTCATATACCGTATGCTTTTTTTGTCTACTCAGTTACTATATTGATTGGTNACTTTTATATCTATTTTAATTTAATCATTCAATGAAATTGTCATAAAAGATAAAACATTAGAATCTTGTGTCTCTTTCTATATCAACTGTACAAATTTTTAACAAAGGATAATGATGAGTTGTGAGGGCTCTGCAAAAACAAACTCTTCCTTGTTTAAGGGCTCCACTTTACCAAGAAGTTTGGAAATGCTAAGCTATGGAACTTAATATTCTTTTATCTAAATATTTTTAATACTAATCTATTGTAATTTAATTATTCAATAGTTATTACATTAAAAATGATTTAAATATTCATTACCATTCTTCTTTATAGGTTATGATCATTCTTCTGTATAGGTTATGATTATTGTATTACTTTATACCTGAGTATAATTACAGGATTATTGAGTATATTATTATTTTTACATTTTATAAGTTTTTATATAAAGTAGAAATTACACAGAATGATGCAAAAGTAGGTTTACGATTGTAAATCTGAAAAATACAGATGTTTTGATATCCTTTTATTGTTTTGTATTTTTTATTTGTGATATAATTTATGCATAAAAATATTTTTCTTCTATATTTTTTCCATAATAACAACTATATACCTCTCTGTATATAATAGATGCATAAATAATGCATATATATATAATGCATACAAAATTTAGTTTATTAACATGTAAGCACTTTCAGAATAGTAATTTAATTTTCGATTCTAAAAAAGAAATGTCATCACCATTCGTTCTGTTCTTTAAATAAATTTTTCGGAAATTTTATGATTTAAATATTTTAGAAACAAAATTTATGTATTTTAACGTTAATTACGAAAGAAGCGCAGCTGTTACTTATTAAATTTGTCAATAACTACATAAATTTTAATTAAGTGAATTTTTTACTAATTCAATTGTAAATATGTTTTAAATATAGTAACCTAAATGTATGCTTTTAATGTAGTTGAATTAACAGAATTTAATTTCTGAGCATTTTAATCTTTCCAGGTAGAAGAATATTGCATCCCAATGGCTTGGAGATCAAACGAAGTGTTTGGTATTTTAGTAAAATCTTCCGTAGAAGATCTTAATCTTCTTGGTGCTGCATTTTTAAATGATCAACTATGTATGAGTGAAGGAAAAGAGATACATAAAATGATGAGTATGTGCTTTATTTACCATATTTTCTTATAATTTTTAATACAATTTATCTTCGTATTTAGCACATTATTTGTAATTAATTAAAATTATTTTAAACAATTCATGCAACTCTATTTTCACTTAAACAGATTAAATATAACATTTAACTGTCTTTGAATTAAATCGTATCCAGATTACACACAGGTTTATTAATGTTCTATCGATTTTAATAGAGCAGAAACTGGAATTTAGGCTTGAAAGAGTAAAAACAAGCCAAATTTGGTGCAAAGTAGCCAAACCTTGCATCATTGTATGCACTCGTTAATATGCAAACTAGCACGTTTGCATGGACCCACATTTGTTTAAAAGAGTGGGCATTGTTAAAGTTTAACCCCTATACAGTAAAATGGTTCACTAAAATTATTTGAATTGTTTTACAATCAGGATCAAACTCATCTTTGTTTAGTAAGAGGAAAAAATCTATTTTACTCAAAATAGAACATTTATTCCAGTACTAATTTTCAACATTTACATCAAAAACTGTAAAAAGCAACCGTAACTGGAAGTAGGGTTATTTCTTGAGGTTTTAGAGTTAATTTATGGTTTAATGAATTTTGTTAAAGTTTTTGTTTGCTTTATCACATTAAAATTAACATTGTGACAGTGGCATTTTGCCAGGGCAACAGCAAAATTCTCTTTATCAGTGTTTGCTTTAAGATGAGTCCACTGGAATAGATAATCAGTCTTTATCCATTACTAAAGACTATTTCTTGTTGCTGCAACCAATAGTCCCTCTTCTTTGCAGCCCTTTTTAAGTCATAATAGCCTCAGAAATGCATTGAAGCATTCTAGGTAAAAGTTTTATTGTACCACGAAAAAAGCAAGAAAATACAAAAGTACATACCTTTTTAATTTTTTTTTTTATTGTTTGTTACTTATATATCTATAAAAACCTTCTTGTACAAAGATTTTGTTCAAAAAGAAGACATATCTGGGAAAAGAGGACTCTAGTTTAAGTTAGACATATTTGTTAAGATTTTATTTTTAATTAATATATGAATCAACTGAAGATTTATAATTAATTTTTTTTTTTTTAATTTGTATTCTGTATAACATTTGAATTTTTACAGCAGTGGATGTTGAAGGTAGTCCTATTGATTCTGTCCATCCATTCAGTTTTCCTCTGTCATCACCTTCTTCTTGGTCATCGTGTTTGCTTCAGACCGATAGCACAACATCTACTCCACTAGTAGAGCAAACACCAGAGTTATGTGAACGATTACTTGTAGAAGGAGGAGCAGAAAATGCTGAAGTAATGTTAATAGTTTTTAAAATAAAAAAAGTCATTATTACATAAATATTGTAATGCATAACTATAATAATGAAAAATACAATACATGTAAATGTTTAAAAAATTGCATTTAACATTTTAAATTGTAATTGTTTTTTTGTATTTAGGAAGACTTTCTTCATACTCCAGTTTTTCCTCCTCTGGAAGTTATCGAACAACAAGAATACTGTGATACTTACGGTGGTTCGAATGAATCTCTTGCCGAAAATGTCCTTTCTCTGTTAGAGGAATCCTTGAGTGATTCCGAGACTTCACTAAATGGAGATAGAGACTCATTGTGCAGTCAGTTATCAAACGAAGGAGAAGCTGCGAGTCAGTCTAGTAGTCCTAGGAAGTTAGTTGATAGTATTTATTGTAATTTAGATAATTCAATAGATGAATTCGAAGAAGCCGAAGAGTATTGTGGTAAGAATGTTTTGTAAATTATAGATTAAAATAACTTCCAACATTAACAATTCAGTATAACATTTCGTACTGTTTTTTAAATAATTTTTTAAAAATTTCTATTAAAATTTGTAGATATTTTTTATTTTTATAATCGATGTGATTTTAGTTTATATTTTAAACTTTTCTAGCTGGAGAAGCAATGGCAGAAGGTTCTTTTTCGCCCATTCCTGATTTAGATGAAATGATTTTTATAACAAATAATATTCCTAAAATTGATGCATCTTCCAAGCCGCCAAATATATTTATATACACAGGAGAAGAAGAATCTGGTCCATCCTCATTATTCAGAAGTATAAAAGACAATCTACAGTTATGTTTGAAACCTAACTGTTACACGATATACTCTCTTACACCAACACAGGTAAAAATTTTATTTATTATAAATTATTAAAATGTATGAACAATTGACAAATTTTTGAATATTTTTTAAATAAATTAGATTTTATTTTATACATTTAATAATAAGAAAAGATAACGTGTAACTAAATATATACAGGATTCCTATATATCTGGAAAATCGGGGAAAGTCCAAGGATTTTCATTAATGTTCAGAAAAAGTCATGGAATGTTGGGGAATTTGTTAAAAATACTCAAAAAATAAGGGAATTTGCTTCTTTGGCTGTCTTGTTTGATTTTTTGCTGACAATATGCTTGACTAAGTGTAGCCGTCGGCAGACAGCAAGAAGTAATGTGGTGCAATACAACTTACAAAAAGGGATGCAGAATATTTTCAGGATCCAAAATTTCTCTCAAGTTTACACACAATTTTCCCAAAAATTTAGAAAGTACACAAAATGATAAATAATTTAAATGGTATTATTTATCATTTTTCTTTTAATAATTTTCATTGCATAACAAAACAATTTCTGATTTTTTTCCAGTTTATTAATATTTTATAGTGTTCAGGAAATTTATTAAGAGAGAAATTTAATAAATATATACTTTTGTACATGAATTATATAGAATCTGTTAATGAATAATAAAAAATAATTGTCTTTTTTCAAAGCTATATAGATTTATGTTTGTGGATTAATAACAGAATTTTAATAAAACATTTTATTTTTAATTTTAATAATTTGACAATTATAAAAAATATATAACTGTTAATTAGAAAAAATAACTAATTAAAACATTGGAGAAGCAAAACATTTGCGTAGGAAGCCAAATACTGTTTTATTTTGTCAATATGCCATACTGTAAGGGTCAGAAATTTGTACAAAGTTGATTGGGAAAGTTATGGAAATTAAAACAAAAATTTGAATAAGAACCCTATATATGTGTGTGTGTCATATTGCAATTGTTAATGTAGAGCAATAGAATAATGTTACGTCAAACCTCGTAAATAGATCTCAATGCTGCCAATAAAGTGTCCACAACTATGTGACTGAAGCATGTGTTTTTCTGATGGACCTTATAAATCTTTAGCATTTCCAAGTATCATAGGTTGTTATTGCTCATTGCTGGTCAAATTATTTTGGCATCATCTCATAAAACCCGTATTCCTTATTGTTTGGCACAGACCACTAGGATTGTGGTGTTCATAGTTTTCTTTACCATGTATTGATGTTCTTTGATCCTTTATTCCAAGTTATTTGCAGTAGCTTCTACATAGAGAAGTCCTCTGCTGAAACGCTGGTTCTCCAGTGGAATGGTATATACTGCTGGGGTGTTAGGACAATTTTTCTTGTGTTTATCAATTTTTAAGGATACTGAATATCAAGGGATTGTATTCATAAGTCACTCTTATGTTGTTAGTCTTGGCTACTCACCTACATGCCCACAGGACAAAAAAAGAGTAAAATAAACTCCCTCAATCATGATTGTTTGTTTCTTCGCAGTTGGTAGAAACTTGCATTTCTGTGAATCATTGTTAATAAAAATACCAATTAATTAATTAAAGTATTAAACATTGTTTGAAGTTTAATGCACTTAAAAGTCAAGGGGATGAGGAGATAAAGGGGATCATATGTCATATCTCCAGTAGAGTCAGACTTAATGACAATTTTATTTGTTATTAGTATTTACAATTTTTCATAAAACTTATCCTCACCCTCAAAATTAAGCTTTCTGCTATTTTATAAGAGTTAAAGATATAAGAAATTTCTTAATAAAATATCATAACAGATGATGCCACCAAATGTTGCTAGGAAAGTTAAGCAACTCATTACTTGATTTTTCATTACTTATTTCCTGGAAAACTAAGAAAGTAAACATTAAAATATACTTTCAAAAATGTTTTTTTACACTTCCAGACAATAATAAATAGCATCCAAAAAAAAATGTGCACTTCATTTACCAAAAAAATTCAGCACACAGATGATACAAAACTGCACCAGCACATTGTAATGAAGGTCACAAGACACAAAATTACATCATCTGTCAGTGAACAGTTAAAGTTAACTAAAAAGTATAGTTTTCTGGTTTATTTTAAGAAGAAACTAAGTGTGATGAGTTAAAACATCAAATCAACAATAGTTCATTAATTAACCACAGAAACTTTGCTTATGTGGTTAATTAATTATCATTTGCATTATTTCAAATGCATTTCAATATAATCATGCATGGAATCTGATGGAATGCCAAAATCTCAGAAAGGATAACCAGGAACACAAACCACAAAAAATGAGAAAGAAAGAGCTGGGAAGTTAAATGAAAAAATGATAGAGGAGAGAAACATCAAGGCAGAAATACTGTGAATAGAACAGAATAGATGGGTGGAAGAATTATCAGAAAGTTAGAAGGCATCAGATTCTAACTTTATTTTTAGAGAAATGGGTTGTATTTGCAAATAACAATATTTTATAAGACTGTGCAATATTTTGTTTAGTCCACCTGACTGCTAGTTCATTCCACTCAGTTAATTAACATTTCTGGGGAAAACAATGAAATGATTGTATGTTTTAACTTTTTATTTGATGTCAGTGATACCTATTCAAGTGGTCTTTCAATTTGAAGAGGACCAGATATTTCAATTTGGACCATATATGAATTATATGAGAGATGATTGAGAATCTCTTAACGAATTTGCTGTATTATTTTCTGCTCTTCAGCAGACATCATCATTAAAGAGCAAAACTGACAAACTTATATCAGTTAAATGTATATTGTTTCACATCAAATGAAGTGAATTATGCAGTCACCGAGTGATTAAATTACTAGGGACATGAATTTTATGCTGTTAGAGTAAAGGTCATTGCATGTAATGAAAAATGTTGGAATATTTTTGGTGACTATGTTGAAGGATGTGTAATGATTTGTTGTTCATATTAAAAAATAGTTTGTATATAATATAGACTTCATAAGTAGGGATGCTTTAAGCACTTTTAAGACCACTAGCCTAATATCCCTTAAAACAGATTGAACGATTAAACCAAATCAAAAATTACTGGATTTTTCACCTTAAAGATGCATTTATATTGGATGTGTCACATTCTTTGTGATTTTTTTTTAAGAGAAAATATTACAGTTTAAGATAGATCTTAAGCTGTATTATTTTTCCTCCAAACAGATTTAGTTTCTGCATTAGATGCAACTGAAAATTGGGTGCATTCTGTAAGCTGAATGCTTCTTATAGAATATAGAAGTTTAACATTGATTAAAGGTCTAAAATAATTATAAAATTTTACGTATTTTTTTAAAAATTTGTTAAATATCCAACTAAAAAGTTTTAAATTTTCTTTTTAATTACAGGTGAATCAAATTGTTTGGAGAGATAATACAGAACTGTTAATAGTATCCTGTGATGAATTAAATGAAAAGGTGAATAAGTGTTTTAGTGCCTTTGTTCATTCAGGTGGAAAAGTTTTAAGTTTTTGTTCAAACTTAGACATACTTTCATACAAACTTTCATACGAAGACAATGTTTTGGGTAAATCCGTTGTAAAAATGAAATATAAAGAGTGGGATACAGTTTCACTTATGCGAGGAAGATTTAGATGTAGAGATGGACTTCAGAAAAAAAATGTATTTGTGTTGGGAACAAATGAAGACGACGGGGAAGCATTGATTAAAGTGTTTCATTCACAAAATAATTCTGGAATTTCTGTGATGTGTCAGGTAATGTTAAATTTATTTATATTTCTTGTGAATTTTTTTTATAGTGTTATGTAAAAGTAAATTATTATTATTTTATAAGTATATAAAGATAAATGCTACATTTCAGTATGCATCAATCTTAGGCACAATCAATGCACCAATGAACAGTTTTAATTAACGATGAGACAATACCAAAATTTCTCCCGATTCCGATTCTTTTGAATACTTTCTCAAGTTTATTTTAATTTAAAAAAATTAACAATCTACATTATGAGCATGGTACTGTACATTCATTAATTAATAAACATCAGGCTTAAGAATGGAAAGTAATCAGGTAAATCCAGAATCAATCATTCCAAAACAAACCTGAAAATTCTCCATTTAGCCTATACATAAGCATGCTTTTGTTTTTTTTAACCATTCTGGAAAGTTTAGAAGTATTTTATTCTCTTATATCAATTTTTCTTGAAAATAATACTTTCATTAAATATATTGCAAACTGGAGAAAGTAAAAATAAAATGTGTAAATAAAAATTATATCTGTTATATTGAGAATTTTCTAGATATTTATTTCTATAAAGTTACGAAGTGAATAACCTTCTATTGATTATTTTAATGCATTTGATCCTAAAATAAAATGTGTATGTTTAGGTTTGTCGATTATACAGTAGGTCCCCCTATAAGACAGTAGATACGTTCCGTTCTTTATGAATCAATTTTGTAGGAATCATAGTTTACAGACTACGGCTGTTTGAAAGGTTTTCTTTCATAAAATTAATCGATTCTAGACTAATTCGACTCAACATTTCCAAAATACGTATATTTTTTTGAAAATAATCCGTATAAACTACGTTATAAACAAAAAATTGTAGGATTGCTTACCGAGTGTGTACCGTTCGACTACGCCCGTTGCTAAAGCTTGGTTTCGTCG
>NW_019384358.1:0-58275 GCF_000671375.1 Centruroides sculpturatus | reverse complement strand
GGAACTGTCGGAGTGTCTTCTAATAAATTTTAATAAAATTTAGTTAATAACTACGTTAAAAGTATACAAACTCTATTTTAAATTTGTAGCATTCACTAAAAGTGTTGATCAGAGTTATTAGCAATCAAATGTTGCACTACTTTATAGTAGTTGAACACTATTATGCAAATTTTTAGAAGTGAAAGGGTCGCGGAGGAAGACGGCGATATTACATTTACAATAAATTCTGGAATTTTCAAAAATGGTTGAAGAATTAATAAAATTTAGTTAATAATTATGTTAAAAGTATACAAAATTTTATTAATTCTTCAACCATTTTTGAAAATTCCAGAATTTATTGTAAATATTATATCGCCGTCTTCCTCCGCGACCCTTTCACTTCTAAAAATTTGCATAATAGTGTTCAACTACTATAAAGTAGTGCAACATTTGATTGCTAATAACTCTGATCAACAATTTTAGTGAATGCTACAAATTTAAAATAGAGTTTGTAAACTGTTAACGTAGTTATTGACTAAATTTTATTAAAATTTATTAGAAGACACTCCGACAGTTCCCTTGTTAGTGTACATTTTCTTGGCGTAATCTATTAAAACTCAAAAACCCACATCTAAAATAGTATAATAGAAGCCAAGTTCTTCAAGGTAAGCCTTAATCCTGTCTCTCTCCCCCACGGGGGAATATTGAAAAATCCTTTTTTACTGTATATTCTGTTGACATACCCTATTAAAACGCAATCAAAAACGCAAAAAACCGCATCTAAAATAGTAGATATAGAAGCAGAGTTCTTTACGGTAAGCCTTAATCCTGTTCATCTCCCCCCAGTGGGGGAATTTCAACATGTATATTATATAAAACACGTGTATTCGAATGCAGCGTTGTGTCAAAACTTCAAAGGAATTGGGAGGAACAAACGAACATTACATTTTTATTTATATAGATAGATAGAAGATGATCTGCTTTAGTTCATCCTCACAGAAAAGCAAACTTAGTGCATCATACTCGTAGCGCCATCTGTTGGACATAAAAGCCTTAACCCTAGATGAAAAATCCATTGTAGTTTTATTTAATTAATAAACAATCTGCAGGTTTGACTAGTGGTAAATATTCCAGGGGTCATAAAGATGCTACAGTTAAAATTTTGTAACAATTGGTTCAGTAGTTTTCGTGGTTAGTGGTCACAAACGAAAAATACGTTGTCTCTTTATATAGTAAGTATAGATAGGTTACAAAATATGTTTTCTTTTGATATATCTTGTAAGGAGGTGCTAACTAAAAGTATTTCCTTTAGAACAGGGCTTCTTAAACTATGGGTCGCGATCCCATGTGGGGTCACTTAGCGAAATCTTGGGGTTGCGAGATTTTAATGCAAAATTTTGAAAATAATTTGTGAGAGTTTGAAAGTGAGGCATGCTTTGTGTCATAAGTTTCGTGAGTTGCGCTTTATGTCACTTCTGGTGCAGCGAGACAATGATTCAGCAACACTGATTGTAGTGTGAACTAGTGTAGTGTTATCACTTTTCAGCATATTCAGTTGTCTCTGTCCCATTGTTGTTTTTGCAAATTTGTATATATCTTTATTTTATATTTTTGGGTTGCGAAAAAAATCACAATCATAAATGGGGTCGTGAATAAAAAATGTTTAAGAAGTCCTGCTTTAGAAGGAAGTACTTTTCTGAATAATTCATGTATTTAATAAGGAATAAATGTTGGTTGGTTGATGGAATAAGGTGACTAAATACTTTGGCAATCTGCTGAGGAGGAGTGCTTTCTGGGAGAACTTTTTTTATGAGAAGCTGACCCCTATTTAGGTATTTAGATATTAAAGACATGAAGAAAACCCAGAAAATGACAAGATGTTGCCAACTGGTTGACATGTAAACTTGACCGAACTATTACTGTTCAGTAGTTTTATCTACTTAGTCACTAAGGGATAAGGTTTAAACAATATGTTATATACATAAATTATATAATTGGAAAAGTGTCTAATATTCCTACAGTAATATAATTAATAATTTTTGTCCAATTATTCATTTATATTAAAAAAACAACACTCACACAGAAAACAAGATTTAGATTTTGTGTGTATATATATAATCTAGATTTTCACAATCAGATAGAGATGGTATTTATTGAATGAAATCAAAAAATAAATCTTTACCGATTAATATTAACAGGAAATCTTTTTATTATTGTTATTCTTTGTATTATCACAAAACACTTTTATAACTGATTTTTATCTTACAGTGGGCAGAAAGTTGTTTTAAACGAAACCAAAGAAGAAGTAACAATCATCGGAATCGACAATTACGGTTACCTCCAAGTCGAAACCTCGTCCGGAGACATGCTGTCACTTCAGTCAGATGGAAACAGTTTAGATATGATGCATAATTTAATCAGATTAAAAACCTAAGTATTTGCATAATACTGTATGCATGATTAACCCAGTATCTTCGTTTTTTTACTTTTAAAATTATATAACGTACATAAGTGTTTATTATACAAGAATTTGTGGTTGATTTTCATTTTAATGTTTTAGTTATCGTGGGAATGTGCCGTGCCATAGTCATATATTTTGTTTAAAGCACAAAATGACTTTGCAATTTAACAATAAATTGTAATTCCAGTTATGATGCAGTTTTCTTGTGCCAATCCACCGAGCAAGTTCAAAAAGTTGTTAAGTGTACAGTGCCAAAGTAAGATTCCCCTTGATATTTTTAAAATCAGTTTAAATAATTGTTTCGAGGGAACAAATGGACAAGCAGCTACGGCACTCTGAACAGTTTCAATGCAAAAAGAAAACTCAAATAATTAAACTTGGTGCTCTAAATATTTTATATTGATAAATTTAGTATATGTAGATTTAATCTGTATTACATAAAATATATCTACTTCATTTCTCATATATGGTATATTTTTCTGAATTTATATTTTAATAAAGTTTTCTTATGTAGAAAGTAGATCCAATAATTTAATTTTATCGCATCAATTTTATGAAACAGATATAAAAATGTTTTTATTCTTTCTGCTCTACAAGAACTAACAGCCAACTAATGGGCAGCAAAAATAATGCAACAGTTAGCATGGAGGACAGATTTTGTCAATTGCTGTTTTGTTTAGCTTGAAAACTCCCAATTTTGAATTACTCTAATATGACAGTGCTATACTTTGACAGCAGCGACAAATTTCAGCAATAATAGGAGTTTTGATTGTTCACCCTGTTCTTTTGACTAGGTTAAAATCTTAATTTACTCTAATTCTATATATCTATTACAAATACATCCAACAAAATACCAAATGAATTATGGGATTTTGTTAAACCAGTTAGTCGACACTTGAATTCCAATATACTGGTATACAATGGGAATTGCTAAAATGACAATAACAAACATTGAATGCCACTGATATTCACTGTCAAATTAGTTTTTCCCCCTGTGGGCATTAGTCTTGAGTACCATTTTTTGTATCCATTCATGAATGGGACAACTATGTAGTGAGGGACAGGGCCTGACATATTTTCAAATTGTCTTTCTTTAGTCTCTACTGTGATACAGGTTTCTTAATACATTAAATATTTTTGAGGGGTTTTGTTTTAAAAAATTAATGAAAATAACTTTATATTTTGGATTCATAATTATAAAAAAAGTTTAAAATTATGTCAAAATCCATCAAAATTATTCTTTTTATTCACTTTTCATCACAAGAACTAGCGATGACTGCAAAAGGAAGGTCAGTTCTGTTGTATAGTTCCTGGGACTGAAAGTGAATAAAACACAATTAATTTGGATGATTTTTATATTAAATACTTGCTATGATGCACAAACATCAAATTATAAAAAATTTTAGTTATATATTCTGCTTTCTACACTTAAATCGGGTGTCAAACTTATATAGAATAGAGATCCACTTTTGGTTAACAACTGCACTCGGGACTGCAGTTAATTTGGCTTATTAACCGACCATATTAACCATAAATTAGGTCAAATGATGCACACCATATACAATGCTACGAAGGATACATTTAGATACAAAATACATTCGTAATTTTACATTGCTATAGGAGATTGTTAAATCAGTCAACTCAAGAACAAACTAGAAATAATGTTATTTTAACATCATTGACAAGCTTTATTATTATACATATATTAATTTTACAAAAAATATGTGACTGTCAAACTAACATCAACACAAATTCTAGTAGCATTTCATTAATTTAATAACTTACAACCAAACTTCAATTTAGTGCTGCCATTTGTTTGCCTCCAGAATTGGCACTAAATTGAGTGAGAGACTAAACTGAAATAAATAGCAGTACCAAATTGAAATTTGGCCTTAATTTGTTAAATTAAAATATATTTCTTTGGACTTTTTTTAATGAAAATGTGACATGCTAGTTAATATTTTATTGAAATTTAAAAGTTTTGATACTTAATTTCAATATAACTGTGGATCTTGGCTTTATCGGAACTGATATCTAATTTTAACAGGCTTTAATATATGTAATTAATCTTAATCAGCTGACACAATTATTTACTTGGAACACTCTAGCAATTACTTTACTCCCAACAGAATTAACTTTGTTTAAACTGGTCTTTTGGAATCATTCCAAATCAATGTCCACAATACAAAACTGAAAATGCTTCAATTGTTCTCAAATTGCTTATAAGTTCGAGTTTATGCTTTAAATTATATAAAAAAATATTAATTATTTTTTATTATAATCTTCCAGAACATTCATTTCATATGTGGAAAAGATCCATAATTTCACTTTCCTCTGAACACTGAAGAAAAGACATTACATCTTGGGTCAAATAGTGTCTCATCTGGTGCATTTCCGTAGACCAATGATGACGAAGAGGGTTCATTTCATTAAATTGAGTTGAATCGAATTGCATTATCTCACAGTTTGCATTTGTGGAATATCTGCCGAGAGTATCGTCGATAGGCGAACAGGAAATTGATGCGGCCATATTATCTAAAACTTCAAAATCCATCATATTGCAGTCAGTATTGTTCCAACACATTCTTCCTTCTGAAATCATTTGCTGTTCGGTTTCAAAGTTTTCCGTGAAAAGGTTCAAATCGTGAGTAGTTTTTGAGGTAAGATTTACAGTTAGAGATGTTTCTTTCCCTCCATCTGTTTGCAATAATCCTAGTTGTAAATCATCTGCTTCTATGTCACTTAAAAAGAAATTATTTTCTGAATTTATTACATCATAATATGGAGTATATTTTACATGGAGAAACTACAATTAGATTACTTTTCTTTATTTTGAGAATATAAACGCAATGCAGAAGTGGACGTAGACACTTATTGCAATGGTAGATCGAGAAACCAAAGTTTCAGTAGAAACGGTGGTAATCTGTGAGATTATACACAGATACAGCTAACATTTGAATCCTTCATTGATATCTGCATAACAGAAAAATAGTACTCAAAAGATGAAAATAAAACAGATCAAAAGCTTGACTTGGTCTGCACAGGATTATATTAGCGAGGTTGAAGCCGAAGTTTTAAACGTGAAAACATGTACGTCATTCAGTGCCGCTTTCCTGTAAGCTTGGAAGTTTGACAATGGTGTTTGGAATGTTGGGCATGATTCCACTGACTATCCAAACACTATTGTCAAACTTCTAGTCTTAAAGGAAGGCAGCGCTAAATGTCCGACATACACATTTTCACATTTAAACTTCAGCCTCAGCCTCATTATTAATCCCCTTAAATGTTTTTAACCTATTCATAAGATCTGCATCAGATTTAATCATTCTAAAATGGAATGCTCAAAAGAACAGTCAAGCAATTTAAATTTAAATTCCATAAACAAGCCAATTGGATGTTTTTCCAAGCAATCCTCTAAAGTTCTTTGGTTTAGAGAACAGGTAGAAATCAATATTGCCAAATAGGGATTATATGCCAAGTAAGGAAGTCTATCCTAGTCCCAAATGTTGAAGAGACTCACAATGTCATGAACAATATCAAGCAACAGCAATACTTTACATTCTTACCTGTTCCCCAAGTATGCTGAAGACCTATGTATTTAGTCTAATGAAAACATCCAAGAAGTCTGTAGGTTACATCTGTAGCAAAGCTTCAATTCTATGATCCACCATTACAGTCTATGCCACAAAAGATACTCCATTTTGTGTCATATGTGCCTTTTGTTCCTACATCCATTTAATGTTGCCAGAGTCTGACTTGTTTATATTCAAAATAAAAGAAATAAGGAATCTTACTGTTGAGCTCTCCCTCATACACAAGTCTAACTAATTTGCATTTTAAGTTAATTACCTGATAACATAATTAATACTAACAATACAATGAGGCCTGGAAGATCTGCTGTTATGAATAATGGTAGCATGGCTTTGAATCCACACCCAGCCTCCCTTATTGTGAAGAAATCGATAATATTTTGTCGTCACTTGACCTTTAGTTAACACTGAAAGAGAAATTTCGCCCTTATTTACGAGCAGTAACACATATTGATATGTAAACTTACAATACTTACATATTTCGTGCGAGATACGAAGGTTTAAACAGTCGCATCCGTGGACGTACTGATAGAGAGTGCGTTCTATAAGTTGCTGAGGTTCATAGCCAGTGAGGTTTGCAACCCTTGCAAATAATAATTTATAAATTACATCATTACAATAACCCAAAAATCTTAACACGAATCTTATTTATCACCTCGAGTCTAGAAAAATCAGCCTCAGATCCAGACTTGCTCGAAACATAAACATATTACTGTACATTTTCACTTCTGTGATGGCACTCGGCGGAAGCGAATGCCCCACTGCCACCAGGCTTACATTTTGCAGATTTGTTTCCATTCTACATTGCTTCAGCTTTATATAACCGCTGCAGTGTATTACCTAAACATAAACAAAAATTAAATTTTTTTTTATTTTACTTTGAACAATATGAGATACTTCAAAGAAATGTTAACACTACGGACATATTTGGATGAAGAAGAACTCAATAAACCTTATTGGAAGAAGGACGATTGCAATAGAAACTATGGTTGAAATGTTTTATTAGAAGCTAAAAAGTATACTAAACAGTAGCATACCTTTGTTTCTTTGTAACATGGGCATGAAAGCCATGTGACGAGCAAGACGTCACAGAAAATGTGATTGCAGCAATAGAAGCATGAAATATACCTGATGAATAGCATAGCAACGAAATTTAGTACCATGAAAAAATTAAAACCCCTTGACGCATATATATATATATACAGTAATACCCCGAACTTACGCGATAGGTGGGACCGAGAGATAACCGCGTAAGTCGAATTCACGTAACTCGGGGTATATTTCACAATTTGTGTAAAATTCAAGTCGGATGTATGTAAGCTAATAAATGTTCTCGTTAATCTTATCTCGTCTTTTGATTCGTTCACGGTTACAAGGAATCACCACAGAGTCTCTCGAGTCTCCGTAGATATAACAAACACAGAAATAGCTACAATTTATTTTGTGTTATTTATGTGTCGATTCCGCGCGACACGTCCGAACATGTAAGCTTAACAATAGTGTGGGGGAGTGAGTAATCAAGAGTTGGGTGGTGCTCAAACGACGAATCGACGAGATTTGAAAATCGCGTAAGGGTGCGACTATGCAGACGCGAGCGAGCGAATTTTCCGAGAGAGCGAGAGTATGTGGCGAGAAGAGGAGAAACGCGATAAATATCAAAACCTGTCAGATATGTGCGTGAACCAGAAATTCTCTCTCGCCAGCGTTATTTCTCGCTTCTCGTTTGTGCATGGTTTTCCTTTGCGAAAACTAAATCGCTCGCAACCTCTCGCTCGCTCTAAATTCGCGTCTGCATAGTCGCACCCTAACTCCGGGTTCGCGTAAGTCGAGGTATTATTGTACACACATACATTCATATGCATACATATACACCTACGTTCAGAAACGTGTTAACATTTCCTTTGAAGTGATCTGTACAAATTCTACTCACTTTGTATCCAGATGTGGTCAGTCCAGCATTTCTTTTCGCCAAAATGCACTTCATTCGTAAATAAAATGATTTCTCAATTTCACAATCTGTTAATTTACATATAAATTATTTGATACGGGAATAAAATACTGTATTTAAAAGACATTAATGAAATAATTTTAGGTGATTTTATTTGCTAGAATTTTCACAAAGGATGTTTCAGTCCTTATCTATTACAGATAAATACGAAGTAATTGCGTAAATTCAGCTATAGAATAATTTTTTTTAAAAAAATGTGCATTTATTTAAGTTTAAGAATAAGATTCTCAAGTAGTGGTGTCAAAAGGAGCAGGGACATTGTCACTTTGACCATACTGTAGGCCTATCTAGAAAACGACGTTATGGGCCCCCATTTTTAATTTCAATTTTGGATTCTTCATTGCAATTAATGGAAAATGGCAAAGTTTGAAAAGTTGATTCTCATTTCCGTATTAAAAAAAAAAAAAAATGCAATATTATCAATAAGCAGAATCGTCTTCGTCTAATTCTGCAATATAAATTCTTTCAGTGAACCCGTACTCGTAGTGGTGTCCACCAGAATGGTAACTTTGTGCTTCTGCTTCTTGCCTGTAAGAGCATTTTCCCACACCAAACTATGGACTTTACTGTCTTCAGGAACATCCATGGTAAGGAAGGAAGTGATTTAACCTGACATATCCAGATTAAATCACTCCTGATGTCTATTCTGCCCGGACAATCAATTTAACCTGAGAACATTTAAATTTTTGTCACTATAAATACAAAACAGGCTCGCAAACGTGTATTAACAAACACTGTATGCATGCGTACAGAGATTTCACTACAAAAGAAAACTAAAAGTTAAGACACGTCTTGAGATTGTCGTGAAACCGATAGCTGACGAAGTATTTATTTTAAATTGCCAAAAAATTCTAAATATAAAATAATATATTCTCACTAGATGACTGCATTTCAACAGAGGTAGACTGAAAATTCAATATAGATCTCATTTCCTCCTTATCTTCGGGGTGTATATACTCGTATATATTGTTTCCAGTCATTTCTACCTGAAAAAATTCAAATTAATCTTCGAAAAGTTTCAATTATACCAATTTTCAGCTCTCACCTGAGATAAACCAAGATGGACAGAAGCAGTTTCCGAAACGTACATGATCTTCCCATCAGATGATACGACAAAAACAAACCCATCAAGAGTCTATAGAACAAGGAAAAGACACTATAAACTTATTTCTAAACTTTATTTTCTAATTATAAAATTAAGAAAAGGGACTTTAATTTTACTTGTAAGAGATGCGAACCGAGCTCTCTTATTGTGTCTTCATTGCTGTTAAGGTGAGACATGCCCCATCCTTCTCCCAATCCTGATATAAAGAAAAAAACATGGTTACTGCTATATCCCTTTAGAAAATATATATATAAGTGCTTTAATAGTCTAGTAAGTCACACGTTTCATTGTTCGATCACGTCATGCAGTTTCACGTCTTATTTTACTCTCTCCTGGCTCCTGACATTGATCCTGAATGATTACTGTTGACTCGTGACTGCTTTTGTACGACATTTTACCTTTTGTCGCCCATTTCCCATTCACTACGAGGTCGTTTTCCCTATCTGGTTTCAAATTTTATCTTTAAACTGTGTCTAATGGAATTTAGGAACAATAAATTATCGCGTGGTTACGTTAAATTCGGTTAGTTTTAAAGGTTTAGCGAGTTAGCTTACGTGGGGAAATTTCCCGATTTTTTAATTAATAAAACATAACAAGGAAATTGTCCCATGGCATAGGGAAAATGTCCGAAATTTTTAACCCTTTCCAGATATTTTAGGTGAAAAAAATTAAATTCGGGGAAATTTTTAGTGAAATTGATTTTTAAACATTTTCTTAATTTAAAAAAAATCGGGGAATTTCCTTTCATTCGAAAATTTATGGTAAATATTAAATTTCCCTCGCATTAAATTTTCAAATATGGCAAAACTTTAATTAAATTCCTCTATTAAAGTTTAATTTGAAACGTCCGGAAAGTTTCATACATTAAATCTGGAAATGTGGGGAAATTTCCTTATCCAGAATTAAAAGAAATAGGGAAAAACGTTTAGCCGAAAACTGATAAAATTTGTTCTTTCAGATGGGATTTTTCTATAGAAAATTTTAAATAAAAATATAATTTTATGAAATTTTCCATTCAAAGTAGTTAACGGATAAATTTTATCTAATTTTTTCCCCTATTTACGAAAAAATATAGGGAAAACTTTTAATAACAGAAATGTTCGTTAACAAAATTTATTTTTACAATAATTCAAATAAAATATAGGAAATATTTTCAAATTTTCTATTCCTTGTATATTATATTTAAAAAATTAAAAAAAATTCATTTAAAAATTTCCTTAAAATTTCCTTTTAACGAACGCTTGTCCTTGTATTTTTTCAAATTAATATTTTAAGGATATTTTTTTCTGTTTTTAATAATATAACAATAATAATCCTCAAATATATTTATTCATAATAAGGAATCCTTGTTACAGGGGGTAATGATTAAGATATAAACTATAATATAACAATAATAATAAACAACAATAATATATTAATTTTACAAGTAAGTTCTATTTTAAGTTTCCCGCTATCAAAAAAATCCCCACAACAGGGAAGTTTTTTTTCAAGCCGAAAATCTATCAAATCTTCAAGAATATTTTTGAACATTATTAATTAAATTAATAATTAATGACGTTTGGAATAAATTATTTTACGTCATCGATTCCTGTGTTGTGTCATTATTTAATACACTAAATAACTGTTTTAAAAACTTACCGTTAGGGAAAATTTTCCTCATCTTTAAGTATGATGACGTCAGTCTAATGATAGAAGCTTTATCTAATTGACTAGTAATGGCGACCGGAAGTGGCAACATTCGTGATAATTCTATAAATTCGCAATTTTCTTTTTCTCGTCTCGATCTTGCGGCATTTTTAGATCTTTCCTTCATTTTATTTTATTTTAATTTTTAAAGTAATCGAGGAATTTACACTCTCCGAACACGTATCGAATGGGGTTTGAAGTTACTTTTAAATATATATTCGCTTCCATTACTATGAAAGAAGTTCCCATGACAGATAACTTACGATTGTTCCCATTGGCTAACTTTGGGGTTCGATTGGCTAATCGGGAAATTGTAAACATTGCGCTCGTGACGATACATTTAAAATTCGAATTTTCGTGGGGTCTAAAGGTCGACAGAGGTCGAAAAATAAGTAATTAAGTAGTATAAATCACATAAGCCAATCCGTTTTATTTTCAGAAACGGTCGAAGTAATGGTTTATAAAAGGGAAAAACTGGGAAAATGTTTTAAAAATTCTAGGGAATTTTTAGCCGCGTGAGGGAAAATTGGGGACTTTTTTATTATTTATAAATTTCGATGCCAGTTTAGGGAAAATTAAAAGTTTAATGAAAATTGAGGGAATATATAGGGATTTTTCTCTGGCTATATCGATTATAAAAGTTATTTTGCTTCAAAATTTTCAAAATAATAGTTTTCTATGTGTAAATTTATGTGAAGAAAACGAATTTAAAAATTAGAATTAAAAATTTTAAAGTTTTAATGAAACTTTAAATTTTTTTTTTAATTTGGAGGAAAAAATAATGCTTAAGGAAAAGTAGTGAATATTAGGGAAAAATTTCTAATATATTTTTAAATTTTTGTAGAATATTCCCTAATATCCCTGCATTTTATTATAATAGATGGCCGTTATCATTTTAATACTGTAATTTATTTTGGAAATAAATAGCTGCAAGTGCTAAATTATTTTAGGGATATTTTATTATTTTATAAAAAATTCTACATCTTTGTATCCATCAAAATAATAGAAGTTAGTAAGGATAATGAGGGAGATTTTATTTTATTTTTAGGGAAGAGACAAGTTTTAAATTCTTTCCAATAAATTTTGAAAAACGATTGAAGTAATGGAATTTATATACAGTTGAACCACCAATAACGTACAGTACATCTCTTTAACGGCGACCATTTTTAATTAAAGAAACGTTTTTTTAAGTGCATACAAAATAACCTCTAAATAGCGGACATATTTTCGTGTTCCTGTTATTGGCCGTTGTTGAGAGGTTTGATTTATTTTTTAAGAAGAATTTATTTATGCAAATTACATTTATTCAACTTAATGGAAACGTTGCATACAATATACCAGGAAACTGAAGATATCACTTTTTTTTTTAACATAAATATCACAATCTTTGCCTTATAAATATAATATATTAAGCGTTATATATAAATATAATTTTATTAAAAATTATTTAATTTAATAGGGAGGATAAGCCGATACAACTTTATGTGTATCGGCTGCAGCGTGATAAGGATAATTCACGTAGGGTGATGCTTTAGCGTAAGGGGTGCTGACGTAACGATAAGGACCCGAATACACCCCGGGTAAAGGAAGCTTTAATGCTGTTAATGGTGAGGAGTAAGCAGGATCTGGGTAAGACGAAGAGGCTCCTCCTGGTTCATTGCTCCTGACTTTAGCTCTGAATCCATAATCATCGGCTACGTAATCCACGATGCGTTTGCGCCCGTCCGCATCCGTTAATCCATACGATCCTCTCACATGACCGTATGCGTTACCCTTCTCTTCCCTAAAGTTATTAGAGCCGTAGGGACCTCTCACGCCGTAACCGAAGTTGTAGTTACCGTAATTCTGAAAATATTAACAAAAAAATGAAAAAATCTTGCAGCATAACCGATCTCCTTTGAGGTCGCTTTACTGCTTTGTTATTAATTATATTCAAAAAATTCCTCGCGTGAAAGATAGAAGCACACGTATACAAAAGATATTCTGAGAAGCTTTTACATTGCTCAATATAATAATAATTTATCGCGAAGAAAACAATTTGTTTGCGATTGTTATGATTTTCTCTTCTGTAAATTGTTGACTTCCTGTTATTCGTCTAAGCATAAGGTCCGTTATTAATTTATAATAAAATGTTACTCACGTCTTGGGTCTGATAGACATCGCTGTTTCCCCCGATATCGGGGACGTAACCCGAAAGAACAATGGCGACGACACTCGAAAGAACAATTAGCGATACCTGGAAAATAGGAAGTGATGTACTTAAAGAACACTACATTTGGGTCAGATGATAACATGTTTGTTACAACAAAACAATAACACTTTATTGAATACTCTCTAACCCCCGTTTCCGAGAAATTTTGTACACTGGTTAGAGCACATGCCGCGTGGTCGCGTCGCGTCGCATCGCTTCTGAAGCAAGCTTTATACTCTCTTAACACTAATTTCTTTGAAAAATACATTTTAAATAATTGATTAATTATCTACATAAATTTAAAAAAAAGGATTTTATTAAAAATTTAAACATTTTTAACGTTTATAAATGTTTTTTACCCTAGATGCGCGGCGCGACGCTTAGCCAAAATGACAAAAATAGTCACTTTCTACCAATAATATTCAGATATAATACAAATAAATATTCGAAAAAATTATTAATATATTAAATTAAAATTTTAAAGGATTTTCAGTAGAATATATTTAAAAATTTAATTATTATAAAAGAAATCATACACGAATTTTTAATTACACTTCGATCTCGCTGGCGTCGGGTCGCGTCGCTTCGCTTCACAAACCAGTTCTATACAATCATCAATACTAAGCGATTTAATAAAATAACAGATTTATCTACGTAACTTGCGAAAAAAATAAGAATTTCTTTCAAACATTGAAACGTTTTTAACATTTTAGCGAAATTGACGCGCGGCGCGACACTGAAAATGCACTTTTATCAATTACATACAAAAAGGCATTTATTAGAACTAGAATGAAATTGCATAAATTCACTTTCTTAACAATTTATTAGAGGAGTGACGGTCGTAACGCTCGTCACTGTTTAAAGAATTGTATAATAATTCACTAGAAATGTCTCCAAGCGTAACAAATGAGTTACAAAATGAAGAATTTTACAATTTAACGCTCGTAATTTCCGACAAGAGAAAAAACAATTTCGATCATCTTTAAACAATAAAGGACCTTACAAAACACTAGAGAAGTTAATAAACAATTAAATTAAATTGTTTCTTCTAAAGAAACTCACCTGAAAATAATGCATTTTTTGGCGTCCAAGACGGGGAGATTCTACACCTTTCAAAGAGTCCAACGGAACCTTTTTATATATTCATCAGTACGTAACGGGGCGTAGATCGGTCCCACCCAAAGAACCCATTTCTTATTTTTTGAAGAGGGCAAAGATGTCTCTTCAACAATAGAACAGAATACAAGTTTTATGACTCCGAAATGGGGCATTTCGTAGGTGATATATTTTGCGAAACTGCCCATTGTCCGAAAGGTTCCAAGTGGGATGCATCTATGACACGTTTCTAGTTAGCTATACCTCATTATCTTGTCTGGTTTGTTAAGAAATTGCGAAGGAAGAAGTGTTATTTTGTGTACCAACCACCCCCTTTCTCTTAACATGCCGAGTGTTTAATAAAACTGGTTGTTATTTCATACTCTATCTAGTTCGTTTCGTGTGATAAGTTGAACGTTTCTAGAACGGGACGTTTTGCGTGTTCGTGTTTAATTTTTTTTTTTAAATTTCTGTAGTGTTTCGGGTACATTGAACACTAATCCCGTGTTTTACTAAGTAATTTGTATCTAAATCGAATTTTTTATGATATTTCCGCCATTTATTCTTAAGGAAGTTGTAGAGTAATGATGGATGTGTGTCAAGGATTTACATAATATTTTTTAATCTTGTTAATTAATAGAAGAAATTTTTATGTAAATTTTTACAGTATTGGGAGCCGTAATAGAGGAAAACCATTGTTTTTCTTCACTAATTTTTTCAATTATCATAATTAACGATGTCTATGAATCGATATCCTAATTACTTTTTTTTTTATCTCTGTTTATTATGCCAAAATATTTTAAAAATTAAAAATACAATTTATTATAAGTAATTAATTTTAAAAGTTTTAAAATTAAAGAAATTATTCATTTTAAAATAATTATAAAAAGTAAATTTTATAATTATTTTAAAAATAGCTCCATCTGTCGAGAATCGGAGTTACTATTCCGTACAATAACCCCAAAATATAATTATTTAAATAAAATTTTTTTGTTTAATACGAAACAAGAGAAACATTTCAGTCGCTACAAGGTTTTTATTTGTAATTTCTGTATAAAAAAGGGAAATTATTTCCCTCTCTTTTGTGCTACCGAACCATTCTTACTACTAACCTTCTTACTCACGTGACCGGAAGTTTGCTTGCCCAATTTTTGAATTGAGGGTTATTTATTGGAACTTCCGTTACAAAAGCAACCATTTTTTCTAAATTATTTAAATAATAAAATTAAACTGAAAATTGCGTTTAAAAAACACACAAATGTCGTCACAATACTTTTATTTGTGTTTGAATTGAATTCTCGTGTTTTTAAATGGGTCGAAAGCAATAAAAATACTTTATTTTGTTTTTGGGTAATAAAAATTTTTACTGAAAACTAAAGAAAAATATTATTATTATTTTCTTTAGTTTTCAGTGGAAAAAAGCCGTTTTATTATTCATTTTTAGGAGGTTCTTTTAATGAATGGCTATTGTCCATTCATTATGTATAATGAGAATTGTCGGGTTTACGAGAAAATTTTATTCAATATTTAAATTTTTATAACCTTCTTTCAAGTGTTTAAAGCGTTTCTGACTACCACTGAAGTCTGTTGTCTGTCTGTCATCTGATAACGAATTTATCGTTATTAATAAGTAATAAACTAATAAATCTACGTTATTTTGATTTGAAAATGTTCTCAATATTGGCACTATTATATATTTAAATTTTTAAGACGATAAAATGTCACGAACGAAAGTTATTTACGTTTAAATAGCCTACGTCGCAAACGTTTGCGCGGCGCAAACGTTTGCGACGCGAAGTGTCATGGCGGTTGTAATATTTTTCACGTTGTGTTTCGGGTGTTAAAATTCTTGTTTTGTGAGGATATAATTTAGTTTCGCTTCAATGAACGATTTATTGATCTAATTAACTAAAATAATTGTAATTAAAATGCTTTACTTTTACAGAAAAAAGAATCTATTGTTTTATTTGCGTGTTGAGTGGATGATAGATGATTTTCGCCATTTTAATAGCTTAATTGCTGCTAAAACGTGTCGAACGATGCTCCATTTTCTTCCTTGTGAAATTAGTTTTATTGCCTGTTGTTTATTTTCGCTGTTAAAAAATTATTTTTATTAGTATTATGTATTGATTACGTAGCTTCACCGTCACTTCGTATCCATTTATGAATCGAATGCGACGGATAGGTTGCGAAGCGTCACGACGCGAACATGACTATAAAAGTATTAATAACTTTCGTTTCTGATGTGATAAATTCATTGTCCGGAGATAGACAAACGGACAGACCTGAAAAGAAACTGGAAATAAATATTTCGAGTCTTTTCATTGTTGATATTTATTGTTTTCTTGGAACAAATGTCGAAAATAACGAGTCCTTGACATTGTTTTTATTTTTATTGCTCCTTATTAGTAATATTTTTCAATGTTAAATTATTAATAACGCTGAAAGTTGGAGGTTGGCAACACTTGCAAGCAGGTTTCTCAATCAGGCCCTGTCACAGGGGGCCTGCAGGCAGTGAGAGACCCTCAAAACATGTATTGAAACCGATTCATTTCATCGCATTTCTTGATTTTCTAGGCTCCTCTAGGCCTGGAATTAAAGAGCCTATGCCTTCTCCTGATCTCCGAGAGTCCTTTCCTCAATATTCTATATCTGAAAATAACATTAAAATAACAATTCATTTGTATTAACTTCTAGCACTCATACGGCAACTACTATTGGGAGGGGCGAAACCGGGCCCTATTCAGTCATAAATATGGGGCTCCTTCATCGACTGCCATAAAAATAAGGAAATATAACCAATAAAACTAGATATTGTTTTTTACTAATTTGCCAATTTCTAAAGGGCCATTTGGGGCACAAAAATGCCCCCAGGCAACCTCGATCCCATTTAAAGCAAAAGGCCTCATAATTTTAGTAAAAACCTTCAGAAATTCTAAGGAATTTACCTCCTCTAACCGCACATTCCTTAGAAAACGATCGAACATTTCCCCCTTCTAACCACACCACAACCTTAAACAGAACATTCCCTAATTGCATTCACCTACCCTAATTAAAATGCCTTTTAAAATACGAGCGATGGAAGCGGACAGACAGACAAACAGACGGATAGAAATGTCCTTGTAGTTATTATTCCGGATGTTGGTTAACTCGAGGGTTCTCCAATATTAGAATAACAAGTAGGAATTCCTTGACATTGTATGGAAGTCACGAAGAAAAGTGAAAAACCATTCAACGATACGACCTTGTTACGCACGATCCAATAGGAAATGGTAACTTATAGCACTTTTGAGTAACACAAGAAAAAATAAATAAATAAAATAATAAGACGCGTAACAATCGTTCGAGCGTTTCACCTTGTTGCTTTTAATTACACAATAGTAGAAGGACGCCATTTTATATTTTGACCTCCAAAACTTTCGCTTTTTTTCTTCCTTTTGTTAACTGTTATCTTCTATCTTACTCTATATACAGATTCTATGTGCTGTTTCTCTGTTTACCTTCATCTGATAAGCTAAGAGGCCCTACAGATGAGGGGAATGAAAAACTCTTAACACACGCAATTTACAGAGGAATTTTATATTCAAACCACTTCTTTCTTTTTAATTCTTAGTGTTACTTTCCTTCTTACGTATAGATCGGTTAACTGACTTTTGGACCACCTTGTTTATGCTGTATAATGAGCAAGTTGCGAGTCACTCTACTGGAAAAACGTGCATTTTAGAGAGAATATTTAAAAACTGTTAAATGTATTGTCTGATTTCTTACGTATAGACCGGTTGACTGACTTTTGGGCCACCCCTGTAGGTCTCTATTGGAAAAACGCTCAATTTTACAGGGAATTTCTATATTTAAATTAACTTTTTAATTGTTAAACTAATTATAACTGACTTTTCAACCACCCTGCACGCGAAGTAATACTTCGCGTGCAGGGTGGTTGAAAAGTCAGTTAACCGCGAGACGTTTTTTAAGTTTATTCGCTGTATTAATCCGATTTTTAATCGTTATTAGAAGAAAATATCGGTCAACTGACTTTTGGGCCTATACATAATATGCAAATTAATTATAACTCCGATAAGCAACGCGAAATATCGAAGTTTTATTATTTACTAACTTTTTTTTTAATTTAATTCAATTTAATTTTGTTAAGAAATCCGTTAACAATCTCCGAACGTCCGTATGTCTGTCTTACGAGGTTATAAATATAATTTTGCGCAATATTAACGAAACAAAAGGTATTTTTATGTATTGCAAACATTTGTCGAGTATAAAATGAAAGCTTTTCCAATAAGTTAATAGACAATTGTTACGTACAATGACCAGAAACTTACATCATCCTGTTTTGATTGTATTAACACTCGAACGAGAGCGTTTAGTTATGGTAGAAGGGTGTTACCCGCTGCACGTGGTCCCACTAACCCATATCGTTTCATTCTATCAATACAAGATTGTTTCTTATCCTTTGAAGAAGACTACGAGCCATTTCTAAGTTTAAATAAGTGAAATTTTAGATTTTTATGTTATATTTTAGAATTAGAAGTGAAAATATTCTTCAAATTCTAAGCGAGACCTGTTAGAAACGAAATTACTCCTCAATTTCTAAGCAGTTTCAAGAGCAAATAAAATGTGTTTTATGGCGGTGTAACGTCATATCAACAAGAATTTGAGCTCTTTCCCAACCTCATTAATTGCATTAAATATTAAAATTTCTAAATTTGGAGGTCATTCTATTAAAATAACACGTGATTAATGTTTCGATTGTCTTTCCCGATAGGTATTCTTTAAAAAGAAAAGAAAAGAAAAAAAACACAGCTAAAGACCACAGCTTTCTGGACTTATGCCACTTTATACCTGCCAAAAGCATCCTTAAATCGATATTATATGACTTAATTGTTTGCTACGTAACACGTTTTCTATAACGTTGCACGGTTTAGCATACAAACTCCACGCTCGACCACTCCCAGATTACTAAACGAAAGGGAAACTAGTTTCTTTTATTATTCAAGGTGAACAGAACTGGAGGTCATTTCATCTTGTCTTCACCACAATACTCTGCGTCACACCCCTTTTCTTTAACTTCGATTGACTGCAGTCACGTGCCCGAAGATGTTACGTCACGATACGCTATATAGTGACGGAGTGGGGGTGGTTTTTTTCATTTGTTGTGGCGCCCTGGTGTTAGGATGTTGTTTAATATCGTAAGTTGTGACGTTACGCTGTGTTTTCTAATATTTAAGAATGTTACGCTGTTCTTTACGGTTTCCTTTTAAAACTGTTGTTTTTACTTATTTTTAGTTGTTAATCTTTGTCGTTACGGTAAATTCGAATCACGTAGCTTCTGCAACTGGAGGAATCAGTAACCAGCACCATCAACAAGACGTGAGTTTCATTTGTTTCTTATTGATTTTTTTTTCTTTCTTTCTTTAATTAACTTCTAATTCGAAACATTCCTTAGGATGCTGGAAATTATAATTTTGGTTACGATGTGCAAGATCCCGGCAGTCATCATTTCAGAAGAGAATCAGGGGATGCTTACGGGCGCGTTGTAGGATCGTACGGTCTTTCAGAAGCGGATGGCAGACACAGGATCGTCGATTACGTTGCTGATGAATATGGATTTCGAGCCAAAGTTAGGACCAACGAACCGGGTACACGATCCGAAAATTCCGCTGCTGTAGAGGTTTTAAAACCCGGTCACCCTCCAGGACCTCCCAGAATCCCAAATCCTGTAGTTTCCCCGGCGCCCGCTCCACCTCCTCCACCTCCAGCTGATCCTCCGAGTCAAAATATTCTACCGCCCCCGTCTTCGGTAAAATCCTACGTTCCCTACGTTAATGCTCCTTATAATTATCCTTACTATTACTCACCTCTGCCAGCTAATTCTTTATACCCTCTCCCCCAAAATAAATACCCGGAATACATTCAGCATCCCCAAAACCCCCAAACCATTCCGAACCCCCAAACCATTGCGAAATTTGTAGATCCTTATAGTTATAAATACGTCCAACCGCTTCATCCCACTTCCACTCATCAGAGCCAAAAATATTCGTCAGCCTTAGTTAATAACCCCCCATTGCTCCCTACTCAAGCTAATTACAATCACCCCGCCGATGCCACTAATTACAATATTGGCCTCATAAGCTCAAAGTTGCCATCCAACTATAGAGTGGTACCCATACCTAACGGTATACAGGCGGTCCCAATTGATTCTTCAAGCGCTTCTAATTTGGGTGGGGGTGTTTATCAGCCTTATAACTACAATGTGGATAGAAACTACCCGCGTGCTACTTACCCCAGCAGGGATTTGAGCTACGTAGACACTAAGAAACAGAAGTCTTACTACGCTTATCCTCCTACGGATTATCGTTACGCCGGAAGCAGACAGAGCAAGTCTATTACGCGAGTTTCTAAGAGTGTGGAGCAATGAATATGATTTTTATGTTTTTATAACATTTTTAATTGTTTTTTTAAAATGTTTATCGCTTGTATAATATAAGGTTTACTGGGCCAAATATTAAATAAATTCTTTTCTAAGCTGTGTTTGTGTTTCTTTACAATTTTTATGCCATTAAAGTAGATATACTTAAACATAATCGGGATCCTTATAATTGAGAGTAATTGGGCGTCTTCTTAGTGATCATAAAGAGGAGGAACCACTTACTCTATGGGTGCTAAGATGATCTGATAGCCGAGGCGACAAAGACACTAGCTTACATATTTTCCTTTTTGGACACTAAAAAGCCTTTTTTTTATTCCCAACTTCAGTTCAGACAGATTCGCAAATAGGAGCACCAAGCGGAGAGGGATGGGGCTTTACGCCTCCAGAGTTTTATCACCTCCATCATTTGTCCTGCGTTATCTTGTTGCTGTGAGGGCCCGGATCTGAACTCCAAAAATGTTCGTGGTTAATGTAATCACTGCGTGTTCTCGTCCACCAATTTTGGTAGGGTTGTTTATTCAGATCCAAATTGGTAGTGCCCCACGTGTTTGAAACCATGAGACACTTCAAATAAATGAGACTTTTTCGATATCAAGAAATAAAATATCATGCAAGTAGTAATTAGTGTTTACGATTAAGACAATTTTGTAGACATAAATCTTGAAAAAATATTAATATACATGAAGTTCTGTAAACGATTTCATTATTGCGTTTTCAACAATGCAAACAATGTTAGTATTTTCTAACCATGTTTACAGAAGTAAATAGTTTTACAAGTGTTTTCGAATCGAGATAAAAGATGAATATATGCGCTATATTCGTGGTAATTTTACCATTACAGTAGAGCGTCGTTTATCCGAATCAATTGGGGACTGGGGTTGTCCGGATAACTGATGTTTCGGATAACCGATTATGTACGAAAAAATAGTTTAACGTATCCGATGCCGAAATTTTTCTCCGTTGCGTGTCGCTTCGCGTTGAATTTTCGTCAATGTTAAGCCTAACGAAGACTATTGTATCGTTAAAAATTATTTTTTTATTTTGTACGAACAAAATAAATATATTGAAAAATATAAAAACAATAAAAAATTATACTTTAGAAGTTAATTTAGTATCAAAAACGTAAAATATTTGAGTAGCCGAAGACATAGCCAAAGATTACAGCGCCACAGCACTGGCGAAAATTTAAATTTGTCAACTGGAATTCCTTCGGATAACCGACGTTTCGGATAACCGACCTTCGGATAAACGACGCTCTACTGTATTTATTTTAATCTATGCTCCATGGGGCAAAACTATAGGATACGTCTAAAAGAGAAATTCGTGAGTGATCCAAGTTCGTTGCTTCTCAATTCTCCAACGGAGGAGGACGTTGCTTACAATGAAGACTTGAAGAATGTGTTTTCAATACAGTTTAAAAACAAAAATGGTGTCCTTGTTCCACGAAGCAAGTCGAAAATTCGAAAATTGGAATGGCTCGTGGGACCATAGACTGAAAGAAATAAAAAATTACCAATGGACACGATCAAGAACATGCCGACTTTGAACAAAAGCAAGGTGTAACTGGACCAAAAATAATTTTAAAAAATCGGCCGTACCATATCCAACATATTGGTGGCTTACCTTATAATATCGCTGATACTTCTACTTACTACTGCGCTCGTGTACTGTACATCTGCTTTAAGATATTTCATGAAAAACAGTCTAAACCAGAGAAATGCGAAGTAGGCTACCTCAATAACCAAAGTCCATCTTCTACGTCGATATTGATTCGCTTCCGCTTGATGAGCACGAAAACCAGATATCAGAGTCGGCTTTTTACGTCAGTTCGGAAGAGGAAGGCATAGAAACTGTTTTGCTAATGGAAGAAACATTGGAAGGCGAAGATATTGAAAAAACAATTCCGTTATTATTTCCGGAATCAACGACACCGAAAACCGAAAAGGACGAGTCTCATTCTTCTTCGTCGAATGGGGTCAAAACTGTACAGACGATGACCAAAGTTAAAAGTCCTGAAGACAGCTGCTCTCAGAGTGGTGAGAGAGGAGGCACAACTTATCCATGAAAATTTCTATATTAACTCGAAGTCGAAGTGGTTCACTTAAATTGAAAAGCTGACATCTTCCATCATTTATTATTGGTGTTAGCCAATTACTATGAAAGATCTGGACTAAAACCCAATTTAATCCTTATAATTTACCAGGGGTAGCATAATCAGAATCATAACATGGGCAGTACAGCCTCAATCGTATAAGAAAACCCGATTCATACGCTAAAACTTATAGATAGCACGGCATTGCTTCCATTTGCAATCTTACTGATCGATCCCATTGCGGATCAGGCCGGCCTGTAATGGACGTATTGTACTTGGCCATTTTGGGGGGTATTTAATGGCATATAAATTCATACAGTCTATTGGCGGAATTATTATCAAGATTTAAAGAAAAAATAAATAAATCTTTGATTTTAATTAATTAATAATAAAACCGTTAAATATGCATAGCACGTTTTAGTTGCTGGGAATCTAAGCACGTAACTATTGATATTTATTGCCTTTTAAATTATATTATAAAGAAAATTTATAATATTTTTCCTCGTTGTTATTCATTCACGAAATATTTTATAATATAAGAATTTTATAAATTTTTATTATTTACTTCTTCTAAGATAAATCTCCAGGAATTTTTCGGCAGTATGACGGTCCCCATCCCTAACCTCCCACCCGCCCCATAGTGGGCCTGGCCGAACCCATAATGGGCTTGCTAAGAGAGGCCATCTTAGGACCCACAGGGTGGCCGGATGGTCGAGCGGTTAAGGTGGCAGCCTAACTCTCTAGGGACCCGGAAACGAATCCGAAAGGGTCGAAAAATCCCCAGGAATTTTTCGGAGGTTGGTCCGTTCGAAAGCCCCGTCTCTCGTCACCCGGCCGCCCCATTGTGGGCCTAACTGAACTCATAATGGGTCTGCTGAAAAGAGGCTCTATTAGTGCTCACAGGGCGGAAAGAGTTTTAAAAACATCTTTAAAAGTAATTAAAAAGTACACTTCCTTTTGGCATGTATAAATTATCGTAAATGGCCTTCAGTAGCAATTATAAATTTTAGAAAAATTCAAACATGCGAAGGTAAGTGTTCGGAATTTGAATTAGTTTATCAATATTGAATTTATTAATTTAATTTTATACATAAAATTTCTTTTTTTTATCTTTATTCGAATAATTCTGATAATAATTCGAACACGGAAATATGATACAGGTGCAAATTTATAAGAAATTTCCATGAGTATTTACTTTTCAGTAGTTTCAGTTGATGATTTATTCACTTATTATTAATGCTGAAAAAGTATTTTTTATCATGGGTATTATACGCATACATTAAAGTGAAATATAATATATTTGTGTTCATAAATTTCTGTCACCTGCCAATCAGATAATGATTTTTTTATGTTTAGTAAAATTACTACAAGTGAAATTAATATAGCCAAGGTCGCGGCTTTTTCAATTTATTAAGTTGTTAATATATGGGTATAAAATAAACCAAAAATTCTAAATAATAAAATGCTTTTTGAACATTAAAAAATTACGTAAAATTTTAAAAATTTTATTTTAAATAATTAGCATAGATTCTATTGTATTCCACTTCGTTACGAGCGGGTCCGACCCGCAATAGGGTCGAAAGTGCAATAAGGTTAGGGCCACTCGATTTAAACTGTGTTAAGAATTTTAAAAACGAGTCGCATCCATTAATGACAGTTCTAAGTGGATGAGTAAGAAGTGAGAATATCCTAATATGTAGCCAATTTCTTGTAAATTCATAAGAAAGAGACTGTGTAATAAGTTTTGTTGCTGCGTGACAGCGAGAAGCACTCAGGAGGATCCGATTCGTGAGGCTCGAAGAGGATTACGTCTTTCCTTAATGAAGAAATAACTATAATCGGAAATTGAAATTAAGTAATATGGCATATTTAATTAGTAACTTAAAATTTCTTCGTCACTAAAACATAACCCCGATGGCCGGGTGGCCGAGCAATTAGAATGACAATCTATCGCTCGGGGGAACCGGAACCAAATTAGTAAATTTTCGACTCCTCAGTAATTTTTTCGGGAGTTGGTCCGTTTGGATATGTTGAACTTCATTATGGGTTTGCTAGAAAGGCCATAATGGGCTTTCTAGAAAGGTCTCTCACGGAGCAGAAAAAGGTTTTAAAAAATGTATATATGTATATATTTTAAACATAACGTAAATTTTTTATTTTTATAAATTAATATTTTTAATTGTTCACAACGGATTAAAAAATTATCAAATTAAATAATTTTTACAACCCGCACTGAAACGTAGCCAAATTTGGCTACTTACTTATCTCGATAATCCGTCATTAGAACCATCGACCCGCAGGTGATCGAGCACGTTGTTTCTTTATAAGAAAAATGGCATTACACGTTCCTTTAGCGCCGGGAATATCCCAAATGTTAAAAGAAGGGGCTAAAGTAAGATAAATTATATTATTTTTCTCGTTACTACGTTATTTATATTATTATTATTATTACTAAATATTTCGGTTCGTACGAAGTGAAAACGTGGTGAGTCGGTTTAAGCCTAAACTATGAATGAGATGAAACTGAAATAATAGATCCATTGATCAGTTTCAAAATTTCTATTTCGTTCTCGTCATTCGAAGGCTAAAATAGTAATTTTACGCGTGTTTGACGGGTTGATTAGCCATTTTACATTAAATTTTTCCTTTGTGGTGACTTCCTCTCCCACGCCTTTATTTTTCCCAATTTTGTTTTTTAAATGTAAAATTCATTTTATGATGATCTTTTGTGCTTATAATTATCCTTATTAATGCTGTTGTTGTTGAGTTTCAAAATAACGTGGCTTTTCTATCGTTAAATTATTATATTTTTCCATTTTATGAACAGGTGTTCTAGAAACTTCTGTGCAGGTAGCCTTAAAACAAAGGGTCTAATCGTTCTTATTTATTATTTGCCAAATGATGAAGGTATGCGTTTGTGTCTCTGTGCGATCTGGATTTGAGTCCCGAATATTTATAATAGGTTGTTTGATCGGTAATATTGCAGATGTGAATGGGACTGTTTGGACCTTAACGGAGCCAAAGAGCGTGCTTGTAGCAGCAGAAAAGTCAAAGGAACCGTAACTCTGTGTGATACCCTATACGAGATGTAGCCTCCCGAAATTGGACACTTCTCGGTGCTATAGGGAGTGGCCCGCCGGTGACTGAGCGGTTCTGTTCCCTGGAGTTTGGTCGTGGAGAAAAGTCCAACATGCAACACTTTGCAATATAAAGTATGCAAGAAACTTTTCTCTGTCCAGAAAATATATATAGAAAAAAGTTTAGTTTTACCTTGCAATATATTTGCCTCCAAATTGAAACCCCGATGGTGTCCGTTCTGGTTGCCATCTTGCTTGCGGAGGTCGTGTTTGCGAGCAAATTTATGTTTTGGGCATGGCAACCAGTGCTCTTTAATGTAAATAATGAATATATTAATGTCTACTGATCAAAAATAGTTTTTACCTTGAACCAATACTACTCTCCGTACTGTGCATATAGTCGTGGGTTTTGGTGCTTGCTTTGCTATGGCTGTGTGAATGCAGAGATGAGAACCTTTGCATCTACACGGCCGTAAAACTATGTATCGAGTACTCCGTGAATAGTCAAGTGGGCTACTCAAAGCTGGCATAGTCGCTTTATTTTTAATTATTTAAATAGTTATAAATATAGAGATTAGGCCTAGTAGAGATGGACAATATGAAAATATCTTCTCAAAATTTATTCAGGTTATGCATGCTGGATGTTTCAGATATGTCCTACTTGATAAGAACAAGCTGAATAGTTAAACATGATAGTGTTAGCAGAGTGCAAGGCGCGACTCCCAAGCATACCCTAGATGTAGGTTCATTTCGGGATGCTATATCTCACCAAGGGTCACATATAGAGGTATGCTTCCTTTCATGTTTTTGCTCCTGTGGGCATGCTCTACAACTCTGTTAAGCTCCCAACAGTTTCATTTGCATCAATTGTGCCATTTGATCTTGATGTATTTGGTTCTGTTCTTGCCACTTGACCAAACTTACAGTTAGCAAGGAAAAACCCTTTTTATTGTCATGGAGGAAAGGATTTTAAAAAATAAAAGAAATTGTTTTTATTCTTTAATAAAATAGAATTCATTAATATTTAAATCATGCACAATTTATCATTTTATAAATATTATATTACTGTGTTTTCATCACTGATATTATGATTGAGCTTAACATTGGCTTGTAATTCAACAGTGAAGACCGGTTCATACTTCGTGTCAATAGAAAAGAGAAGAAATTACACTAAATAGGTATAGTGCATAATACTCTGCATTACTATTGTCATATTTCTATTCTCTTGGTTAGAGAGAAAGTCTATGGAAGTTCTATCTTTCTCCCTTTCAATAACCCACAATTCTTTGCATTCTTTATCATGGAGACCAATAAAGTTGAAAACATTAGAATTAGAGCAGAATTATTTTTGATGAATTATAATTTATTGTTTATTTAAGTTAAACATATCTGACTAGATATCTTTTTGTAGACCTATACATTTAAAACTTACATAGAATATCAAAATGTCTTTAATTTCTTTTGTAAGGTTATAATAGTTTCCATTATCTCCTCTTCTCAAATTACTGCAATTATAGTCAAGTGGGCTACTCAAAGCTGGCATAGTCGCTTTATTTTTAATTATTTAAATAGTTATAAATATAGAGATTAGGCCTAGTAGAGATGGACAATATGAAAATATCTTCTCAAAATTTATTCAGGTTATGCATGCTGGATGTTTCAGATATGTCCTACTTGATAAGAACAAGCTGAATAGTTAAACATGATAGTGTTAGCAGAGTGCAAGGCGCGACTCCCAAGCATACCCTAGATGTAGGTTCATTTCGGGATGCTATATCTCACCAAGGGTCACATATAGAGGTATGCTTCCTTTCATGTTTTTGCTCCTGTGGGCATGCTCTACAACTCTGTTAAGCTCCCAACAGTTTCATTTGCATCAATTGTGCCATTTGATCTTGATGTATTTGGTTCTGTTCTTGCCACTTGACCAAACTTACAGTTAGCAAGGAAAAACCCTTTTTATTGTCATGGAGGAAAGGATTTTAAAAAATAAAAGAAATTGTTTTTATTCTTTAATAAAATAGAATTCATTAATATTTAAATCATGCACAATTTATCATTTTATAAATATTATATTACTGTGTTTTCATCACTGATATTATGATTGAGCTTAACATTGGCTTGTAATTCAACAGTGAAGACCGGTTCATACTTCGTGTCAATAGAAAAGAGAAGAAATTACACTAAATAGGTATAGTGCATAATACTCTGCATTACTATTGTCATATTTCTATTCTCTTGGTTAGAGAGAAAGTCTATGGAAGTTCTATCTTTCTCCCTTTCAATAACCCACAATTCTTTGCATTCTTTATCATGGAGACCAATAAAGTTGAAAACATTAGAATTAGAGCAGAATTATTTTGAAGAAATAAAAATTAATGGTTAATTAAAGTAAAAAAAACCGAACAAAAAACCTTTTGGAAAACCAAACATTTAAAACTTACATAGAATATCAAAATGTCTTTAATTTCTTTTGTAAGGTTATAATAGTTTCCATTATCTCCTCTTCTCAAATTACTGCAATAATCTAATTCAAGAATTTTATGACTTGGGCTTCACTTTTGCTACACTTTGCAAGTTATATTTTACATTGCAAGTACTGAAAGCACACATGCAATTCTCTTTCAGTCTTTTGAAGTAATAATGCTTATGAGAAGAGAATAATAGAAGAGAAGAGAGACATTTTTTTTTAATAATTGAATTTATATTTAGACATTTTTTTTTTCTATACTTGCAAAGAATGAACTGGCCTTAGTACATCAGAACGGCAGTTCTTAACTCATTTTTATTATGGAACTCTTTTAACCTTATTAAAAAATGTTGGAACCTTGACAATTTTTAATGATTATAGATTAAAAGACAGAAAGAAACATCAAAACAATTTATTGAAAATGCAAAGAAACCAAAAAAAAAAAAAAAGATTAATAATGGAAAGCAAATATTATTACTTAAATTCAAACTGGTCATTAATGTGAAAGGTTAAACTTCTTTTCTTTCAATATTTTGAAGAGCTAGTGCCTGGATTTATACTTTTGTTTGTATCCACCCTTTGTCTCCTTGTCACTAGAAACATTTAGAGTGCGTTTACTTCTGAGCTAATTTTACTATCAGCACGCTCAGCCTGTATACTTTCGTCTGAGTGCCACGCTCATTGGCGTTTACTTTAGAGCTATGTGACGTCGTGTTTAGCAAAATTGGTAAGCGCGGAGTGCTAGCTAGTTCATTGTTGAGCTTTGTACTAATTCAATATAGCTGCTCTCATGAAAAAATTACTTTCTGTACAAAGTACTAAAAATGGAATTAGTTTTTGAAAAGTAAACGGCAGAAAGTATTTTTATCGGTAAATTTCAATTATTTGTTGTGTAAAATGTTTACAATGATCATTTTTTCATTGTAAGGTTCAATAGCTTTAGATGACTTTTTTCATAAACAGAGTTAATTAATGTGAAAAAAATTAAGTTCGATTCATTGTTTATGATTAAAAGTGAGGTTTACCTAATACGCATTTGGAATCTTCAGAAATGTTATGTTCAGAGCATTAAATAAATCGTAAAGAAAGAACAGCATTAATAATAATCCAAAATTACACAAGTTTGTATACTTGAATGAATTTTCACTTACATATGGAAAATGACTTCTCAAGAAATTGTATCATTTGAATACCATTTTTTCATTACAAACTAAACTTATATGATGACAGAGTAATACTTATTTCTATTGAAATAGGTTACTACTTCTTCAGTTGATGTCTTAAGCCCATGTACCCACGCTCGAGCGTTGTGAATGTTCCAATATTTTTCACAAGACGTCTGTGACTTCTCAGATTTAACTGTAATTTTCATTGTCTAATCTGTCAAAAAATGAACACACAATTAATAATTTAAACTTGAAATTTTAGTTATCTGTTATCAACAATCAAGCCGTTTCTAATGGATTTTGTTGGATTTCCTCCATTTAACATTTGGAAATTGAAAGTTTGCTTTTGATTGGTTAACAGATTTCAACTGTGAAATGTACAAATTTGAATTTTAGAACTTAATGATTCCAAATTTTTAAATTTTGCACTGTTGTGATCGGTTTAAAAAATTTCAGCTTGCCAACATTATTTGAAAGAATAGTCTGTTATGTATAAATTATTTCTCTGCATATCCGATGATATTTTAAGCCTCATGTAAATTATTATGCAGTGCAACGAAAACTAAGATGAGTGCAATGTTTCATTTTACAAAGTCTCAGTTTAGCTAAACTTTTCAATATCTGGTTACAACTTTTCAGGAATACAATTAGCTATATAACTAGTTTAGCCATGTTGAATTCTGCTTTCGGTCATTAATCTGTTTTTTCTGTCGTAAAGTACACTTTTCTGCTCGGAAAATGTCTAGTGTCTCCCTACTGGAGTTCCATTTGTAGTCAATTATTAAGCAGGATATCCAAAGATTACATTTACAGAAATTATTTGATAAAGAGATTTTATTGTAGAACTGCAATTATATGAAGAATGTCGAGATGGTGATGCTTATGTTAATTACCTACAAAAAATTAATTAGTTCTGTAATATTAGAATAAAATTATTTGTCAGTGTATATGGAATTCGTAGTTGGTTTTGCAATTTAGCACTTAAGGCTAGGCCTCCACTTGCAATTTCTAGTCACATCATTTTTTTGTTGCAAAAATGAAACTCGTTTCCAATACAAGTGCATACACTTGCAACTAAACAATCGCAGCAATTAAAAAATTGCAACCAGTCCTATTTTTGCTGCGACGCAACTGTCGCTGTCTATAGACTTTGTGGTAAAGTTTTGGTTTTCTGACAAATTGTATAACATTATGTAGCATATTAAAATTTACCCAATGAATCACACTGACAGGCATGGACATGCACCCACTTGCAATAGTCTGGTTGCAGTTTTGAAGCAGTAAATGGACTTTCTCCATGTTGTGTCATTATATGTTATTGATGGACCATTTATTCCCAACAATTCATCAAAAATACTTTTTGTCATTCGGTAATACTGGAAAAACTTTGCATGGTGCTCACATAAATCTTCAAATAACTTGTAAAACTGACCTTTCAATAATCTTTGACTTGTTATTGGTACCCAATAACAATGCTTCTGTTGTTTACTTCTCGTCTGAACCAAAAGAGTGATCACACAAGTAGTTTCAATGACATTCATTGGAAAACTGTTCTAATTCAACGATTTATCTATCGCAATATGTGCCCCTTGTAGATTTTCTGCAGCAGCGATTTATTGGTCACCACAACTAGAAATTGCAAGTGGAGGCCTAGCCTAAGTGTAATATATATGCAATATTTTCTATATACTAGAAGTAATTGTAATTTTTTTTACAATCTTGACCTGTCCTTATAAATATTCAATCTTTTGTATATAAGTCTTGGAACAACTTGGCAAGATGTAACCCAAAACATTCTAAATGCTTTGTGAAAATCAATGAAAATTTAAACAAACAATTCAGAGCGATAGATTTAAGTGGGTTCCTCTTCACAAGCAACAACTAAAAATATATATTCCTCATCAGATTATTTGCCAGCGTGTTCTTGATACAAGTGTAGTAGTGAACGAGAGGAATATTAACTACTTGGGACTGTAAACTGTGTGTATAGGAGAAAATAAAGGAATTACTTATCAAAATGTGGCATCTTTGATTATGTCCACACCAATAATGCATGAAAATGTCTATATCCCCTTATTTCTACTGATCTACCACATAAGTTATTTTAAATAAAATATTTTGCATTTACAAATTGTGAAATTATCATACTTCAGCTATGAAAATTTGAGTTAAGGTGTATTAAGATATTCTCATACAACTATGATGAATGTGGATGCTAAAGTTCACATCTGTGAGAAAGGTTTGGGCTCATCTAATATATGTAAAATTGAGTCCCTAGTTTAGTGTTATTTTAGACTTGAAGTAGTTGTAAAGATGTCCAAGTGCTGAATCACAAATTGGGTGGAAATAAAGAACTCTTAAATACCATGTACTAAAACAGTTTTTCACTTTATAAAGCTGCAAGTTCTTTTTCTGAAAATGAATAAATTTAGTGGCGTTAGATTCTCGAGAAACACTCACACAAAGAGCCTTTATTCCAGCAGAAAAATGCTAATGTTTTCAACCTCAGTTGATAGCTTGTCACCAGGCTAGTTGGCTTTGTCAAAATGTTTCTTAACTCTAAACATGCTACACCAGTGGTTCTTGACATTTGTGTTGCTATCCTCTAAAACCTCCACACCATGAATGTTCACAAACCACTAGTTGAGAAACGTAGTGCTATGCAACTAAGAAACTTTATTCTATTTAACTATTTAACATGATAGATTCGAAAGCAATGTTGCAATTAAGTGCACTTAATAACTGCAATTTATTTATATACCCAAGTGTTTCATAAAAATGTTCCTTTGTTTAATATTGATTACATGCAATACAATAAGTATGAAATTGAGAGTTAATTGATTCAAATTTTGTTCAGATTATTCAATTACTACATTATTTTACTTGAGTAGCGAGCTGCTTTATTAAAAAATTGTAAATCAAATGCCATTACTAAATACTTTCAGATACAAAGATCTGTCATCAAAATACATTTGGGACCCGATGGAGGAAAATGAAACATTTTTAATCAAAAAATGTTTCGTTTTCCTCTTATCCATTTTTGTCTCATCTTTTCTATTGTTTTTGAGTACATACTGTTACAACCTGTGCAAAGAGTCTTCGATATCTCTAATATAAATTCCTCTATTGGCTATTTTTTTAAATATTGGTTTTAATCCACAATAAAAAATGATTAACAAGATACAGTATTTTTTATTGAGGTGTAAATAGTGAAAGAATTATTAATTTTTGGAAGAAGTATGGCTGAATACAGTGATACCTCAACTTACGCTACCCCGACTTATGCAAACCCGGAGTAACGCGATTTTCAAATCTCGTCGATTTGTCTTTTGTTTGAGCACCACGCAACTCTTGATTACTCATTCTTTCCACACTATTGTTCAACTTACATGTTCGGACGTGTCGCGCGGAATCGACACATAGCTACAATTTATTTTGTGTTATTTATTTCTGTGTTTGTTATATCTACGGAGACTCAAGAGACTATGTCAGGGGTGGCCAACCTGCGGCTGGCGAGCCACATGCGGCTCTTTGAAGGATTATTTGTGGCTCTCGATAGATGTACCCGAGTTCCCTTTTCAATTTTGTGTTATTATATTTTAAAAAATTATTATCGTTCCGTATGTGTTTCAAAATGTCTTTTAAATTACTAACAACAAATATGAAAGACTAAGTGCAACGTTGTAACAAATTTCATTTCCGTCCAAGTTAAGAATGATATGACTCATCGAAAACTGCGCGAACGAACATAAACAGTGGTGTAATCGTCCGTTATCGACCGACTCCAGACCTATTTTGAATTTGTAAATTGTCATTGCAACGGATAGTTGACATTGTGCTCTGGAGGAAACAATTTGTATCACTCTTGCTACAGATATAATTTGTATTCTGGAATTTTTTGCATACCTTTTTAATACTTATTTAATTGTGGCTCGCGAAAAATTTCAAATTTTGAAAAATGGCTCGGACTATCAAGCAGCTTGGCCACCCTGGCTCTATGTGGTGATTTCTTGTAACAATGAACAAATCAAAAGATGAGATAAGATTTACGAGAACATTTATTAGCTTACATACATCCCACTTGGATTTTACACACATTGAGAAATTATACCCCGACTTACGCGAATTCGACTTACGTGGTTATTGCTCGGTCCCACCTATCGCGTAAGTCTGGGGTATTACTGTACTCTAAATATTGTACTAAAAATGTTATATATGTGGTTGTCATTGTGGATTTGCCTGTGCCACAGTATTTTATATACTTCGTCTACTGTCTCTCGGAACAGTTTTGTCATCCTCAGCCGGCCCTAGGGCAAACAAAGCAGCCGTTCCAGGCACTAAGTCGTAGGGGCGCCTCAGTGGTAAAGAAAATTAAAGGATATAGATTAGGGACAACCAAGGGGGTGCCATAATAGGATCTCGTTCCATCCTAAAACTTGCCTCGGGCTGGCACTGGTCTTCCCCTACCATTCAGTTGCGTATCTAGTGTTTTGAATTCTGTCAAATTTTCTGGAATATAAGAATTGGCCCAGAGTGGGAGTTGAACTCACAACTTTCACTTACCCATTAGTATTTAATTAATTACATAGCCATATTATAGCCTGATAATTTGGCAGTTTATTTGAAATTACCTTTGTTCCTATTATATATATGCTTCTGATGATATATTTTTTTTTTGTAGCGTTATGCATTCTAACTCCCTAACTTTCATTGGTATCCATGTTGCGGTGTGGCAGATCTCACTAGTTTTGAAGACCTTGCTATTAAGAATTGTGTTTATTCCTTTGTTATACAAAATTCCTTTCTCCAGTAGCCTAGCTAGTGGGGCAGGAAGGGGTGGTCCGGCCTGGGCAGCACATTTTGGGAATGGTACTTTTGGTCTGCCAGAAAAGGAAAGTTTTCTTCGTCAGGATAGTAAAAGGATAGATGATGCCAGACACAATTTTATTATTTTACAGAAACGTTGCTTATCGTTGGAAATTTTCAACAGTAGTAAGGACCGTGTCTGGAAGACTGCCTTATCGGCCATTAAATCAAATTATTAGTAGTGCTTAATTAATAACAATGGTAGTAGTGTCCTACCTTTCTACAGGTTTTTCTCTATGGCTATACATCTTTTTCACTTTTTGTTTAGGTATGTTTGATGTGTGTTACATTGTGTTGTTTTGTGGGGATGGCAAACTCTAGATTCTCCCCAAGCTGCACATATCTTAGCTGTGCCGCTGCCACTTGTAGTTTTGGCAAGTGGCAGTGGCACATTGAATTAATATTTTTTACAAATTTAACAAAGATTACAAAATGTTAAGATTTTGATTGATTGGTTTTGAGCAAGAAACTATTTCCATATACAGAACAAACAGAAAATTCAAAACCGATTTCTAATTATTCATTTTTATAATTCAAATAATACTTTTGTGTTTCTATTTAAGTTTCTACTGTTTAACAATCGAATGGTGCTATTAATATACAGAATATCTATAATTTAGGTAAATTTTCTTAACTTAAATATCCAAAGAATTCACTGATTAAAGAAGTCCCATATTAGATGTCCATCTTCAGAATCTGTTTCTAGAACTCTTCTGTCTCACTATTGACAGCTTGTAATGAATTAGATTTTAAAACTGTAGCCTTTAAATGTCATCTGTTGTAGGATTTCTTTATATAAATTTGACTTTGCATGTGTTTTTCTGTATCTTCACATGTTTAATAACATCTACTGTTTTTTTCTTCACGACTAGGTGTATTAATTAATAGACACAAGACCTTTTTAAATCATCTTTATTCTGTATCTTCTGTAGGCCGATATGCGTTTCGGGCAAAGGCCCCTCGTCTGTCGGCATGACATCTGGGATTTTCTTTGTGTTGTTTTGATGCTTATACATTTCGTTTAAAATTATGTATTTACAGTTAAAATTGTTAAAAATATCATTGCAGTTTAAAATATATTTATGATTTAAATTACTATTAAAGTGAAGGTTTCATGGTTTGACATCTAGCATCTTCCAGCATCTCTTGACATCTGTGTCCAGAATATAATACACCTAGTCGTGAAGAACATATTCACACCTAGTTGTGATATTTGGCACAGTATTAGGTGCCCAAATCATTTGTGCATTAAAAAAATCCAGACTTGTAGGTAGTCGGGGGACCGAGAACCGAGTCAAAATAAAATACAAAATGGCAACCCTCTTCTACAAACAGGCAAAACAGGCACCTCACCCCACTGAAGTCAGGTAGGAAGAGTATCACCCACCGTCATTCTAAGAAGTGAACTCTGACCTTAGGACTGAACATGTATTTTCTTCTATGTTAAATAAAATTTGTAATCTAATTTTGTAAATTTGGGAGTGCTTAAGTATGATGTTAAAACAGTTTTATGTCGTTACAAGTGGGTTTTTTAACATTATCTAGTATAGTAAAATCGTGGGGCCAATAAAAATTTGATGTTATATTAGGGTTGTCGTTACGTCCAATGACATTATAATCGGGTTAAACTATAAATTGTTTGTGCAAAATAAAAAAATAATTTTGGACGATACAATAGCCACGATTATTTTTTTCAAAAATGGGAAATTTTCGTTATGCATCGACAAAAATTCAACCGGGCCGACACTCAACAGAGAGAAATTTTGAAATTGGATAGGTTAATTTCATCAAAAATGCATTGTGGATGGCAAAGTTTGAATGATTATACCCAAAAGCAGCGATACGAAAGAAGATTGGAGAATGAGAACGAGACCTACTTTGAGCGTCAAAGTATTTCCACTTGGTGAGTCTCCAAGACATAGCCTTGTCCCAAATATGATTTTGCTGTTTTACTTATTGAGACTGTAATAGTCCAGAAAAAAGTGTTCATTAGAAGCAATGAAATACTGTGTATATATATATTTTATTGATTTTATTTGTATACTATAGCTTCAGAGAAGGGTGGAGCTCTGCATTTGTGATTGATCTGGACTCGTCGCTTGAAATATCTTATTAATGTATGATTTAAAATAACTTCTGCATTCGTTTGAAATTACTCTCACAACTGAAGCTGTAAGGCTTTAAAATTGTATTTTATGAATGTGTATAAATATATGACATTGAAATTTGGAATTTTCTGAGTTTCTTTTGTCTAACATCTAAATACGAGCCAGTTTCATGTAGAAATTCCTCTCGGGAGGGAAATGCCTCCCGAGAGGAGTTTCCTTTTGGCAGATTGCTCATGTGTTGCTTTGCCAAATCCCATTAAACCAATCCTTCAAATTGTAAAGTTGTACTTTAAGTTTTATTATTATTATTACTACAAAATCAAATTATAAATAATTAAATTCTATTTTATGGTTCTCTAATTGACAAGAAATCTATACTTCTAAGTTACATTTGTGCTATTTTTCTAAGTTAAGTAAAATTGCTGACCTTATAGACAAAATTATGTAGTTTAATTAACTTAATATATCTCGGAAGTAACCCGGCAACTTAGAATTCCGGTAAAACAATTTATAAATAAAATAACAACAAATTGTGTTTTCTATTTACAGCATTTTCGAGGTCTGGACGAAGCAGTTTATCGGAATATAGAAGCTTGCACCCAGTTAGCTCAGACTGTTAAAAGTGCTTACGGTCCTAATGGTTGGTTTATCTTTGAATTTATTTCTTAAAATGCTATTTTTGTATTTCTCTGTAAACTTTGAAGTTATATGTATTTAATTTTCCTTTGCTGGGGCTATTTCCCGTCGTTAAACAACTAGTTGACTAGTTGTAACTGTTACTGCTGCGGCTCACTTTTGTAATTAATCTGTATTTCTTGCCAACAAACAGGTCGATTTACATTGAAATGTAATAAGTTTCTCAGATCATATAGCTTGGGAAACAGGAGAACAAGTTATAAAGTTTGAGATTTTATATGAAAAACAAAACATATTCTCTCTGAATTTGGGCATTTTTCTTGTTATATGTTGATTATAATGCTTTTGAAATGCATTAAGGGAACCTCCAAATGGTCTGGTGTATTTTCCAGAATGCACTGACATTCAAGAGCACGGTTCTCAAATGTTAGTGGTGTAACTTACATATTAGAGCCACTCTTTTTTTTATATTTCTGTAGCAAGAGTGGTCATACTGTTGATATAGAAATATCTTTGATGGAACGTAGTCTAAGGTAAGTAGTCCCCTGAGTTACCACCAGTGGCCAAGCGGTCTTCATACCCTGAACACTGGGAATTTGGTTGTGGGTTTGCACCTCACTCAGACAGGCTGGCCATGTGAAGTTTTCCAGGTTTTCTTTACATCTGTAATGCTTAAATAGAGGCCAGTTTCCTTTAAAAAGATATCCTGGAAGGCATCCCCCCCTAGGCAGATCACCCAAGTGTTGTGTTGCCATAAGTTAACAAACAGTCCCCCTGAAGATGACTCTGTAGACCTATAAACATTGGAAAATTTTTTATCGATTTTCTCTATCTAATCAAGCAGTATTTATAGTTAAGTTTTAGTGTGTTAATATATAAAATTTTGAAGGAAAAAAGTTTATAAAATGCTTTTTATCTTTTAATTTCAGGTTTAAATAAAATGGTGATCAATCATTTGGAAAAGTTATTTGTTACAAATGATGCAGCTACCATTATCAAAGAATTGGAGGTTTGTTGATTTTTCTACTTAATTAACTAACGTTTTTAATTTGAAACTTTGATAAAAGTTACATAATTTTCTGTTTCAGATTCAACATCCGGCTGCCAGATTGCTTGTCTTGGCTTCGCAAATGCAGGAACAAGAAGTCGGAGATGGTACTAATTTTGTGATAATTTTTGCCGGTGCTCTTCTCGAGCAGGCCGAAGAATTGATTCGCATGGTAGGTTTTCATTTCCTTTCACATTACAATGTTACTAATTAATTACAAAAAATGAAAGCTATATTTAAATACAAGAAGTTAGGTGTGACAGATGTCTTATTTATGAGACAAGATCATTAATGGTCAAAAAGTCATGTCAAAAACAAAAGTAGAGGGAGAAAATACTTTTATGCAGGCCAAACATTAAGCTTTAGATCCCTCTCTCTCATGAGTTTTGATTTTTATCATTTTAGTAGAGTCCCTGGTGAGTTAATGTTGAAGTTGTTTTGTATTTAAATTGAGTTACGAATTAACAATATTTTCTACTCTCTAAATTGTCAGTCGGCTTGTTTACTTTTAGCAAAAGTAATTGTTTGCAGACTATCCTTACAATATTAAAATAATAATATTTGAATAATTAAAGTATCTTTATTCCAGGACCATCTGCATTGGTTTCTAGTGACAGAAACTCAATAAAGCTTCTCTGAAACACATGGAAATAGTTTCTGTGGGGAAAAAGTAGCCGTAAAAACTGCCACGATTGGAGATTTGACACACAAAATTTATTGATTACACTTTACATTTAGGTTTTGGTTAACTTGTTTTATAATTATTTTGTTGCCATGCTTTATCTCTGTTCATAGTGCTGAATTTCTCCTGATAATGCTTTTTGGAATTATTTTTTACTTGTGAAAACAGCTTTCAGAGTGTCGTTATTAACTTTGGTTGAATATTGGCCATTAGCTGTCTTTGCAGATGAGCTTAATTTTGATAATTCAGTCCATATTAATGTCTTTTTTTTTTTTTTTTTTTCTTTTCTTAGGGATTAACCCCTGTTGAAATCCATGAAGGTTACGAACTTGCCTGCAAGAAGGCTTTAGAAATTCTTCCAAGTAAGTGTTATTTAACTGTTATTTCTTCCAAAACTCTGCATTAATTTCAAAAAATTAAATTTTATTTTATTCCAAGATTTACTGATATACAAATTTTACTAATTGTTAATTTGTATAAGTGTATAATTATATAGAAAACAAAGTTCAAATTATAGTAATAATCAAATGATAGAGTTGGATTAACTATTGGCTGATTAATTACACAGATGATATGTAATTTGGATTACAGATAAGTTGCAAAATTGCCTGTCCATCCAAAGTATTGAGTTGTTTGGAAGTAATTTCGTTTTTTTCCGTAGAAAAAATGCAATATTTTTATAATAAATAAATATTTTATTGAATTATATATCGACCATTTTGGTCAAATACCTGTTGTCATCATTTCTGGTAGTAGCATGATTTCACATTCATAAAAGTTTTGATCGTTGCTTACAAAAAACTGATTTAAGTGATTTTTAACATTGTCATTTCAAGTAAATGTCTTACAGTTAAAAAAAATTTGTATGGACCGGAACAAGTAATAATCTGAGTGTGCTCGATCTGGTGAATATGGTTGGTGTGATAGCATATTCCGTCTAAGTTATAACAGTTTCTGACGAGTTACCAAACTTGTGTGAAATTTGAAATTATCGTGGTAAAACACTACACCTCTTTTGTTGATCAATTCTGGCTACTTTTCTGTTTGATTATATTACTTAACTTGTATACTTGATGGCAGTACACTTTTGAACCAATTGTTAAATTGTCTGGTAAAAGCGCCAAAAAAAAAAATTTCCTTAAAATCCCACCAAAGAGAGCATCTCTCTTTAAGAACATGTGAAACTTATATATCGAGCTTTGAAACGAAACCAATTTGTTTCAAGTAATCATAAACAGTTCAATTTGACAAATTTAATCTCTTAGTGATTTCACGTGTTGTTATTCGGCAGTTTGCTTCAATCAGTACCTTTATTTTGTTTTCATTGGCTTCAACTGGCCATCCAGAACGTGGTGCAACTTCAATATTGAAATTGCCAGAACGAAATTTTGTAAACCAGTTTTGGTACTGTCTTTCTCTCAACACATCTCCATACACGTCACACAATTTTTTTTCTCACTTGAACAGCATTCTTACCTTTTTGGTAATAAAAGAGCAAAATATGCCGAAAATGCTGCTTTCGATCTTCCATAATTGATGGGGGACAAAAAATAAACAATTGCACAAAATCAAACAAAATTTTTTACAAATAAGCCTTAAAATGCTAGCTGTCAAAATATATAATGATAATACAGTTTAGAATGAAAATGGCGAGGAAAATACGACTAATCCATCTAGTGGTAAAAAAAAAAAAACAAACTTTCTTTTCGAACAACCCAATATGTAATGCGTCTAGAATTAATTAATGAAGTTCTAGCTGAACAGTTAATCTAGCTTTATCATTTGATTATAAAATGCTTTTACATTTTTTAAAAGTTAAATCCTTACTTCTGTATGATTTATGTATAAAATATTAGCAGTGTATCAAGTGGTATGTCGCACACTAGAAATACTGCACCATATCAAAGCTGTATAGTGATTATTTGATTATTATTACAGTAAAGTGTGGCACCGATTAAGGAGTGACAAATTTATGTTATTTTGATAGTGGAGACTTGCAGTTTGCAAAAAGTCATCAAAGCTTTTAATGGGCTGCAATCATTATTTCTCGCTAATTGCACATTGCGGTTCAGATGCAGCCTATTAAACTTGTTGGCAATTTCACACCGACTGCAGATTTTGCCGCCAAAATAGCTTAAATTTGTTCTTACTTACTCAGTGCCATTCTTTAGCTGCAAAATAACAAAGATCAACATCTATGATTTCAGACTTACAGGACAACCTAAATACATAGAGAATAAAAATTTATTTAATATTTGTTTTAATCTCTAGTTGTTTTTCTAATCATAATGTCTTTTACAGGTTTAACATGTTTTGAGATAAAAGATTATCGTAATGAGAAAGATGTTTTTAAAGGCATCAAAACTTCTGTGATGAGTAAACAATATGGAAACGAAATATTTTTATCAAAGCTCATTTCTCAAGCTTGCAGTAAGTGTAGTCTGTTTTGCTGATTAGTTTGATTTACTATAATTAATTCTTATTATTGTGTAAACAAACCAATTTTTCCTTCTAGCTTCGATTAATGTGTGTTTATATTTTTAACTTTTAGTCTCCATACTCCCAGAAAAAACAACCTTTAATGTAGACAATGTTCGTGTTTGTAAAATTTTGGTAAGGTTGGTCTCTATGCTCGTATTTAATAAAAGAAGAAACAAAAATTTATAGTTTAAAATTTCTTAGGGTTCCGGCCTCCATAAATCAGAAGTGTGTCAGGGAATGGTTTTCAAGAGGCAGGTCGAAGGCGACATCACAAAAGTAGCAGAGGCCAAAGTCGCCGTGTACACCTATCCCGTCGACGCAATGCAGACAGAAACAAAAGTATGTTTTGGAATTAGTGTGTAATTTATTTAAAATGAGAAAATATATGTTTATACGAGTATTCTTACAGGGGACTGTTCTGATAAAATCTGCCGACGAGTTGATGAATTTCAGTCGAGGCGAAGAAAGTATGTTAGAACAGGTAAGAGTGAGAAACTTTGATTTGGATTAGTAGCTTAATTTGTAAAGTTTATTTTATAATTTTGATTTTATTTTATTTTTTTAAAATGATGATTAATATCTTTTACATGTCTTATTATATTTTGAGTTATTTTTGCATGAAAATTACCACCACATAACTGCAAGGTTTTTGTGACATTGCAACATGTTGACCTTGGTGTCTTCGACAATCATTGTTATTATTGGAATAAATAAACTTCGATGAGATCTTTTTCAGGGATTGATGTCTTTTAATTTATTTATTTTCAGCAAATCAAATCCATTGCCGATTCCGGAGCAAATGTTGTCGTTTCTGGAGGAAAAATAGGAGACATGGCACTACACTTTTTGAATAAATATGGTATGATGGGTGTGCGCTTGCCTTCCAAGTTTGATGTCAGAAGGCTGTGTAAAACTGTTGGAGCAACTGCTTTGCCACGATTAGTAAGTATTAAATGAGTAGTATCTGTTTTAAAACCACACACATTTAAATCATATTATTATTTTTAAATGAAAACGAACAAAGCAATAAACAAATTTGAGATAAAAAAAAGAGAAAGAAATAAGACTTGAGTGCTTGATATTCAGTGAGTCTTAAGGCAGACGCACAGCAAAATTAAAGTAGTGTGGAATGTCGACATCAGGTGTGGCCAATAATCCATGTTTTAATTATTGAGGTTTTGACCTTGATAATTACAATGGAAACAACTGGTGATGCCAGTGACTGGCATTCAATGTTGCCTTAACTCTTTCTTTAGGGATTAATGCATGTTTTACTATATTTTGTTTTTAGTAATGGGTTTTGCTATTTTATTGGTAGTAATTCTTATAATATGTTACTATTTTACTGAATTGCATAATTAAATATATAATAATCAGTTGTTTTTATAATTTCACACTGTAAGGATGTATTTTGACACACGAGTTTTGAAAAAAAATATCTATTCAGTTAATGTATAATATTTACTATAAATTTTTTTCCTTATTATAATTTTTGTCAGATTTTTCATGCTTCAATGTCGTTGACTCCATAAATTTTAAACAAAACATTATCTCACTGAGTTTAACATTGTTCAAAAGCATAACAAATGATTTGGTGCTCATATCTCCATGAAAAATTCATTTAAGTTTTCTTATGTGGATGGGTAGAGTTGTCTCATTTTCACACATTTTAGTCTAACTTTAGATACAATTTAAGCAAGAAGATTCACCTGTGTTCATTTATCAATATAAAAATATTTATGTCTGGGTTAGGAATTATGCAGAAGAAATATGTAATTATACATTTAAATTTGATATTAGTACACCTTTATTATGGCTTTATCTTAAAATTTAGTTCTCAACAAAAACCCTTTTTTTGAAAAAGTTCAAATAAAAAATTTTTCTCGGAGAAAACGTATCTTTCACTCCAGGTTAAGAACCTCTGATCTAAATCAGTGACAAGAATCACTGATTTGTGATTCTAAATCAGCAAAGCTACTATAATGAAGCAGGTCTTGCATACAAATTTAGTACCATAGATAAATTTTTTTCACCATTGTTGTTATTTAAAACTTCTCATTGTTGAACTTTATCATTGTAAAGTGCTTCTTTGTACGTGTTAATTTACAGTTGTTTTGAAAAACAATTCATTACTTCTTTCAGATTGCACCCACACCAGAAGAACTAGGTTATTGTGATAAAGTTTACTTAGACGAAATCGGAGAAACTCCTGTTGTAATTTTTAAACAAGGTAAAAATTAAATTTTAAAAGCTATTTTAATTTGATTTAATAAACAAAAAATGACTGTTAAAACGACTTTTTTTTTATATCCTTTTCTACTTTGGACTTTGTTTATTAAAAGTCCAAAGTAGACAAGGATTCAAATAGAAATTGATAAAAGTAAGGACAAAAGGTAAAAAAGAGTTGACTTTTTTCATCATTTTGTAGAAAGTAAAGAATCTCGAATATCTACGATTGTGATAAGAGGATCTACAGACAATTTAATGGACGATATCGAAAGGGCAATCGACGATGGAGTAAATACTTTCAAAGCAATCACAAAAGTACGTTTCCTTTATTTTTTTTTGTAGAAGTTTTGAGTATATTTTTGTCATTTAAAACAAAAATAAAATGAAAACATTTTGCTTACTACTTACTTTATTTAATCACTTAATGTTATCAATTGTTAAGCGTAACATCTTTTATTTTCCTTTCAAAGGATGGTAGATTAATTCCTGGCGGAGGAGCAAGTGAGATTGAACTTGCAAAGCAGATTACTTCTTATGGAGAGGTAAGAAAATAATATACATACAGGGTGATGAGTAGAGTTTGCAATGCTGCAAGTTGGATTTGTGGAATCTCATGGAGTTGTAATCAAACAGATGAAATCAAAAGCAGTTTGATTTCACTTGCAGTAGTAAAGCAGGGGGTACACTTTATTGATAAATAATGAAATTATTTATTTATTTTTTTAGCAATTACCTGGCCTTGAACAATATGCAGTAAAGAAATTTGCCGAAGCCTTAGAATCATTACCCCGTGCATTAGCCGAAAATTCCGGTGTTAAGGTAAGTATTTATTTAAACGCTCTATGATATTTCTTTATGGCAAAAGTCTTTATCATATATATCACAACAGCCTACAGAAGTAATTTCTAACTTATACGCCGATCATCAAGAAGGGAAAGTAAACGTGGGATTTGACGCAGAGGTTAGAAATAATTTTTACATTTTGTATTAATTTATGTTTTATTTTTTCATAACCTATTAAATGTGTTTTAGGTGGAAGGAACATCAGTGAAAGATGTCAGCGAGAACATATTAGATCTCTATCTTACAAAATATTGGGCCATTAAGTATGCAACAAATGCGGCATGCACCATTCTCAAAGTTGATCAAGTAAGTGGATCTGTTCGTCGTCAGACTTGACTGTTCTTTAGTTACCGTTAAAACATGTCTATTTAATTTTTAGATAATCATGGCCAAGCCGGCCGGAGGACCAAAACCCAAATCTGACGGAGGCGACTGGGATCAAGATTAAGCGTTTCTAACACTAGAGAAGTGTCGCAACAACTGTTACCAATTTAATTACTTTGCAAAATCCAGAAGGAACATAATTGTTTTATTTAATTCATTAATTGCATTCATCATTAATCAATTTTAAGACCAGTCGTTTCTTCTGTTTCTTTTCCACACACGGTTGCTCCCGCTGCGGAAGGCTGCCTCGGAAATATGCTTCGTTCCACCAATGAAATGTTGCGTAGCAGCCAAGAAAGCAAAAAAGAAAAAGAATGTAAAATGTTTCGCCTTTGTTGTTTTGTATTGCGGTTGTATGGTGTTGAGATAATTAACTTTTTTACAAATTAAAATCTTAAATTTGCTTATATCTTTGTTGAATTTCATCTTAAATATGTGTGTACATTTATACAGATTGTCTTATTATAAATATATCATTTCGGTAACGGCCCTTTGACACAAAGTTCCTGTTCCGAGACCAAAAGTTCTTAAAGATGGTTCAAATAAAATAGAATGAATAAATTTTTAAAATTGAAAAACTTTTGGAATATGTATAATTTGTTTTTGTACTTTTGTAATAATGTCACGTCTGTGATTATTGGAGTGCCTTTGCAGCCTCAAAAATCTCCTAAAATAATGTTTAATTACTCATAAGCTACTCTTCTAAACAAAATATATATTTTTAATTTTACATAAAAACTCTTTTTACTCTATATATATAAATCATTAAATTTACATAAGCAGTGAGCATAGGAGGAATTTCAGTATTGGTCGGATGTGTGCCATGTGATGCAAGGTGCATGTTTTGAGAAACTGTAATGGGCGGTTGCAGAGTTGGACAGTTTTCCAATGTTTTAATGTACATTACAATGTTCTTAGATAATAATTAACTTTATTACAATAAAATTATAGCATTCTTTTTAGAAGACCCCATACTTGTACATATTATAATGTATACTCAACATGAAGTTGGATATTTCAAGTGTGAAATTAATAAATTAATCTGTTTATGCATTTATATATATATTTAAATCCTTCCCAAAGCACTAAGATGATCATCCGTGTCCATTATAGATTTGTTTGATCCTTTTACAAAAATTCAAGTTTTCGTAGTTGCAAGCCAGTGCCTTTATCATACTGGCCCGCCTTCTGTTTCAGTTAGTAGATTAATTTTATATAGTTTGCCATTAATTAACCTAATCAGTCAAAAATCTTTCTGATACGATCATTATTTGTGATGATGCTTCAATATCATCAGTAGAATTTAAGTTTTCTAGTGATGTGGGGTACAACCTTTTTATAATGGAACAGGAAAGTAGAATTTTAAAAATAAATAGTAAAATATGGTGCCAGTTTAAAATATACACAACAAATACTTCGATTTTACAGCCTAAACGTTGGTTTCGCTTTACGATCTGATCGGTCGTAAAGCGAACCTTTATATTACCATTAAACATGAATTGAGATTAGTTTCCTCGAAATTATTTGTACAGTATAGATGGCATTTTATATTCGATTTTTAATGACTTATTAAATATTTCATTTTATATTTTATTTTTCTAAAATATATAAAGAGTGAATAAGTGAAAATCAGTTAAAGCTAGTTGTATTAGCTGTTTCGTATGCAATGGACTACATCATTGGTTTGCAACTGATATGTCAGAGAGAAACGACCAATGGAGCCGAAAGACGTAAAATAAATATGGCGGCCATTGATGGTTTTTATGCGTGAATATATACGTGAAACAGCACAGAAAATGAAAAATATTGTTAAATAATTAAATTTTAAATATTTTTTAATTTACTTTGAGCATTGTCCTTGATAATAGTTTACTTTTAGTGTCAATCCACACAGATGGCGACCCTCTTTCGAATTACATCATAAAGAAACGGACCAATGGCGCCGAATGACGTAAAATCAATATGGCGGCCTCCATTAGAGAGTAGAGAAGTCACGCGAAAACGAAATCGAAACTGAAACAAGGCGTGGTAACGAAAAATCGAATCATGAGCGGTTCAGATTTTAAAAGTAAGTCTCGTGTAAGGTGAAACGTGTTGTGTAGGGTCGAATTTAGATTTATTAAACTTTTACAGATGTTTTAGTGTATTTTAATTCGGTTTTTTATCGTTTATTTACAGATTATGCTTATCAGCAGTGTCCGACTGATGAGATGGAAAACATAGAAAAAAGATCTGGCTATTGTAAAATAATCGCTAGTTGCATTATTTTTATTTTGTCCGTCTTTTACGTGATTTGTTGCAGTAAAGCAGTCGATGGCGAACAACTGACGAAGAATAACTCGAGTTTTAATCATTCTGTCGTTGCTGAGCCTCTGAAAAATGATGATAAATCAACGATGATATATTACTGTAAGGAAATTTTATTGATTTTAGTGTAAGATGTGAACTCTGAATGAGGGGTTCCCTGTCCATCCCAGAATTGTAGATACCCTGTACGAGCAAAAAAGTCGAGTGAACCGTACCTGTCCATGCAAACCTTTGCTTGATATCTGCCTCCAAATTTAACGTGTACCGGTACTACTGCCTATTCTCCATGCTTCGCAATAATCGAGGCTCGCTATCACTTGCCTCAACTGATGCAGAGTATGTAGAGTGACAACAAGTACTGAAGTGCCTATGTGAAGATGAGCCCCTAAACCCCCTAAAACTACATAACGTCGAGTACTCCACGAACGGTCGAGTTGGCTCATCTCGAAGCCGACATAGTCACCTGGGTTAAATAGTTAAACACGATGGTCTTGGCAGAGCAACGTGACTCCCGATTGTGTGCTACTCGGAAGTGGGCCGATTTCTGATGATTATATCTCAAGAGTTGCATGTAGAGGTTTGGTTCCTTTAACTGTTTCGTTCCTGTGGATGTGGTCTACAGCTCTGGTAAGGTACCAACCATCTCATTCAGTACCTGTTTGAGTATATAAATACTTAACTCTTTGTTTTTAATATAGAATAGTAGTATAAGCCTTTAAGTTTTTATAATTTTATAAATTTTAAATTACTTAATTATCTTGATGTATAATTATAAAAATTTACCAGGCTTGACACTGTACTGATAAATAAGCTCATGAATCCAACACTTTTGTTAAAAGAAATGTTTTCAGTCTGTATCTGATTGTCCTTGACTTCTGTGTTTGATTAACGTGTTTTTTTTTGGCCTACATATAAAATACTTGGCCAATAAATTAGACAGCATAGGAGATATTTTTGTAAAAAGGTATGCTGTATGTCATTCTATCCTGTAGATTGAATACTTATAAGCTGAGGATAGATACTTGATGGGGTTTTCCAAAATGAGTGCTACCATTTACAATTATTGTGATTATGTTAATTATTACCTGAGGAGGTATGTGCTATACTCTGATCAATAGAGTAACCATCTGAGTTTTCTCTCTCATTTGCATTCAAGTGTCTCATTGTCTGTTACCTTTAGGAAGCACAATAAACAAAAATGGCAACTCGGAAACAGAGATGGTTGTGCTCTACAGTTTGCGAAGTCTGAATCACTCCTCTTTGTGCAATGTGAGTAATCTGCAGGAGCCCTAGAATTGTGCTGCCTTGGGAGGAGTGAGAATGAATATGCTGTAGCAAATGTAAGAAGAATTTAAGTATCAGATGGATGTGTGCCATGCAATGCAAGATGCACACATTGAGAAACTGTAATGCACAAATGTGAAACTTGGACAGTTTTCCAATGTTTTAATGTATGTTAATGTTCTTATTAGGAGGAAAAACAATTAAAAATTCTTAAAATTTCTATAAGAATATAAATATTATAATAAACCAAAGCTTCATTTTAATAGCTAGGCATTTCTAAAAGCCAGATTATCTTTACATTAGAATTAACCTAATTACTAGTCATTTAAATATTGGAATTTTATGTAATGATAGATGGCTAAGATGCCCTTCCTTTCAGATTTTTTAAGTTATTTAATTAATTACAATTAAAAGTAATTCTGTAATTATTAATGTTAGCAAAACTCTGTGATATAACCCATCTTCAGATTAATTCCCATAATTTAATTAATTAATAATTAGGTTAATTTTAGACTGAAAATAANATGAATTGAAAGAAGGACCATTGTCAATGATTATGCTGCCTGAAACAAGCTTGGAATGGTGTCTATATGCTTAATTTATTTAACATTAATTCCTAACAGTAATGGTTTAAATTTCTTTTACATTTGAAGAATGTCTAATGGTGCAGCACCATTTCAACTCTGCATCGGAGGCAATTCTCTTATCACCTTGTCTATCAGAGTGGCTCCGATTGGACGGTGAGAAGTTGCAACAAATTAATATTTAAATGAATTAGGTGTTTAAAATAGGGTTATCAAATAAATTGTAATGGGATAATAAACGTAAAAACAAGTTACGAAAAAATTATTTCTGCTGCTTGGTATATTTTGTGAGCAGTAAGAGGATCTTGTTCCCTTTAAGTTTGATTATGTGGCAAGGGGCCCACTGTATCTAGATCAACTTACCCATAAAAATATATAACTCAGATCAGAAGTCTGGTGCTTTTATTTAACTTGGCCATTTAGCCCTCACCATCTTATTTCTAAATATTTATAGAATTAGCTATAATTAATTATTAATCTTTACTTCTTTTTAATAAATTTTCACCATTACATTTATGTATTTTTTTATTATTATTAATTAATGAACATTAAATTGCAATTTGTGTCATAAAAAAAAAAACAATTTTAATCTTAATTGATCTTCATTTCAGAAGACGAGGACAATCCACAATTGCTTAGCCGACTTTTATGGGACGAATTGGACAGACAATTAAAAAAATAAGATATATAATGTAAGATATATATATATGTAAAGAAATAAGATATATAATCATAACTATTTTTCTTCTATATTTATATACATTATATTTTCTTAACATGTACAAACTACACTTTATTTTTGTATTCACTATTTTTAATTATTATGAGATTTTCTATCTTTGAGAAATATTTGTTAATCATTTTTTAAATGGATAAAGTACATTTATTTGTTATAGAAATTAAATTTCTATTTTCAAAATTGGTAAATTTATTGTTTTATATCAAAGATACTCATAGAAATTAATTTGTTCAATTTAGTGTGAAGTTCCATAAGAAGTGTGCTGTTTCTCATATGCTTTCAGATCCAACTTTGCATTCACACACAATCCCGGACTTAGAGGGGCTCCGCACTTAATGCTCAATCCTCGGTGTCTCAAAAATACATCACATTTTGAAGTGTGCACTGATACTATTTCAGAATATACCATTCAACATTCAAATTAAAAACATAGAACCAAAACCAAATGAAACTCTATTAAATTTTCATTATGTAGCATCTATAATATACGTGTGATTAATATAGATCTCGCAGGATTATTATGATCATAATGCTTTGAATCAGAATACTATCTAAACGACTGCATATAAATAGATTGTTATAATTCTTAAAGATGTAAAAACAAAATTTATGAAGTAAAATTATGTTACTTTAATTTCGCAAGCAGATATACAAATTGTTTCCATTGCGGGTAAAGGGAAATATAGGCTGCTGCAAAGGTAAGTGCTATCATTTTGATCGCTTCATCCTTGCAAGAGTTGCAAGGATTCCAGATATCCTTGCGGGATGTCTAAAATCACAGAAATTCATTTTCAAAGAATATGATGGTTATGTTCTCTTCGATCTCTACGCAACTTTGTGCCCACTAGTGGCCGAGTGTTTTTCTGATCATCAATACAGTCATTTTAACTGGCACCTCAAGGTAATGAAATTTTTCTAACATTTTAAATCAATCATCATCAGATGATATAAGATCGAGTTCTTGTTGGCAAACCTTTGAATCATTGAAGTGCCTAAGCATTTGCCAACAATTCAAAGGTTATTTTGTTGCCAGGCAATCGAGAGCTCATGGAATAAAGTTAAGTGGTATGCTAAGCAGATCCCTGTGTTTTTTTTTAACAAATGAAACACAGCACATTTCTTAATAAAAAGCAGTATTATTTTCTGTAAGTAAAAGTAATAATAATTTTATATGGAAAGGAACCACTACAAGTCCAAGGTTTCTCTCAACCTGGGAAAAAATCCCAGACTCCACCTCTCAACAGCTATTTTGTTGTACAAATTGTAACAATGTATTTCTGATCTCCTTATTCTGTATTTTAACTTTTCTTTGTAAAATAAGAACAAAATTAAACTTTTGTTATTATTTTACAAAGAAATATGTTAATATTTACATTTATAACATATTTGCTTACTTCAATACATTTAATCTGCAGTTTTTAAATATAATGTGATTATCACACCAAAATATGTGCTGTTATCACTGCTTTTGTGATTATTGTAAACAACAGGATAAGTGCAATTATTAATAAGACTTTTATGCAAATTTTATGTATTGTTTACATCAGTGTTTTTCAACCTTCTTGAATACGCAACCCCTTTACAAGTTAAAAAATTCTGGTGACCCCCAGGGCCATATTAAAACTATATCAGTGATTTTAAAAACTACATATTTAATTCTTTCTTTAAATATTGATTGAAAAACCAATTGTACTGTAAAATAAACAGGCACAGCCTTCTCACTGAAATTCTAGTTTTTTTTATTGTAGTGTAGGATCTACAAACACTTGTCTTTTTCTTTCACCCGCGACCCCCCGTATAAGGCTTTGGGACCCCCTGGGGGTCGCAACCCACAGGTTGAAAAACATGGTTTACATTCTTAAGAGCATCAATATATCAAATGTTATTGTTTTAATTCTCATACAATGTTATATTTGAATTGTTTTATGTATTAGAAACTATCTGGTTTCACATGTCAAGATGTTCCCAAGACTATGCAGTGTTATTGTTGTATAAAAGTAATCAAAATAAAAAGGCTATTTACTGTTTTATGTTTCTTTTTTATCTTGCACACACAAGCCCATAAGTATGAGAAACTTTATTTTTAGTGCTTATCATATATACGGTTCGGGGTAGTGCTTTGCAGTCTGCAAAATGCTTCTGGAAACTGTCTCAAAGGCATTTGAGACAGCTTCCAGAATGCATAAGTTTACAATTTTCCTTTCAGGCACCCTCAAAATGACAAAATATTGTGCCTGGGTGCTCTTCAAGAAAATACACTCATTTGATCATTTTCAATTGTCTTTAGTTTCCTTTTTTTGGTTTTTCCCACATTGGGTGATGGCCAAGCCAAAAATATTTCTTGTTATGGGAACTCATTTGGAAAATAATGTATTTAAGTCATTTTGTTTACGTGATGAAACAGGAGGATGCCAATTTCATAAATGGCAGATGAACACTGGATGTTCTAGCAGCGACTTTGGTTTACTTAGGTGTACAATAACCTAATGCAGCAAGGGTGCATGAAAAAGTTGCCAGATTCATGCGCAAGTTACAAGAGGTAGATTTTGATCCAAGACAAACTACCCACAGAAACTTCAGATTTCAAGTCAAATTCAGGTTCCTCAGAGCTAAACTTTAACTTCTACTTTAAATTGACAAATTTCTGTTATATTTTAAACTCCTTACCATTAATAAGTCAGATTATACAGAACTGTGTGTAAAATTTAGTACAGAATATGTTCAGTTGTAAAACTTGTGTTGGAATCTTACAAAATCTTATCAAATTTTGATGAATAATCCATTTGGCAAGTACTGTATATACACTGTACAAAGCAGATTTCTAAATAATTAACTCTACATGCCATTTAAATAATTAAGTAGCTGCATTTGTTGCATCAAGAGGAAGAGAGATATTAGTAAGAAAACAATTTCTAACTACTACTATACTTTGCTTTGAAAAATGTGATCATGGCCTATTTTGAACAGGACATATCACCACTGGAATGCTATTAATAAATTTATTAACCTGAAGAGATTCATTAAATAGGATGAAGTGTGTAGAAGATTACAGAAATATTGGAAGAAAACAGATTTATCTGTTTAATTCAAATACTACTGATGCATCGTACTAGCTCTGTGTTTTTCAGCTTTTTTTCCCTAATAGTAGCATCACAACTTTCTAATTGTTTTGTTACAGCACCCCTATTTATTAATAGAATTAGGGTGCTGCTAGACAGTATATTTTGCAGCCAAAGTGTGCTATGGCACCCAATTGAAAAGCACTGTACTAGCTGATGTACAGTATATATAATGGATAATTGATAAAATGAGGTAATATTATGTACAGTTGTATTTAATGACTGTTTATGTGCCTGGTTGTACTGTATATTTAAATAATATAAATACAAAAAAAATGTACCCCAACCTTAATGCCAAGTATAAAGTTGTGTAATTTTGTTTGAATAAAATCTTATAAGAGTATTTATTTGTGGGATGTCTGGAATCGCAGAAATTCATTTTCAAAGAATATGATAGTTATGTTCTCTTCGATCTCTATGCAGCTTTGTGCCCACTAGTGGCTGAGTGGATAAAACATTTTTCATAATTACTTTGACCAATACTGACATCTACCAACTTTTAGTGCCAATCTCTATTTTACTATTACTTCATGATGAGAACAAAACATGATTCTAATTCATTACTTAATGCCAATTGGTGGCTTTCTCGACAACCTACCAACACATCTACCAACTAAAAGAAGAAACTTGAACGTATGATAGGTTAAGGTTTATTTGATTAAGCATGGGCAATCTACTGAGGGAAAACCTCCCAGGAGGTCTTTTTTATGAAAGACCTCTGGCCCCTATTCAGATGTTATTGACATGAAAAAAACCCAGAAAACTTCACATGGCCAGTCCACTGGCTAGGCACAAACCCACAACCAATTACTGGTGTTCAGTGGCTAAGAGTTTTATAACAGTGAATGAGATTGCCACAAGGTGGGCCAACATTACCCTCACCATTAAGCTGAAACCCAGCCAATCAGATTTGGTCGACCACGAAAGCTTACAAATGCTAAATTGCCATCCTGGGACCCAGATGCAAATTTGAAAGAAGCCATTGGGAGAGAGGGCCAGTGGGAGGATACAAGAGAACAGGTAGGCATGAATCACTAGCAAACGGTCCAGAAAATATTTGTTGTACCAATGATTTGCATAAAATGACAAATTTAAAATTAGCTTATTGTAATTGAATAAAACCCTAAATTTCAACAGGTTCCTGCTAGTACTATATTAAAGTAAATTGAATACACGAATATTAAAACAAAAATAAAATAATTTACATGTACTTTATTCTGTTCCTCTTTTCCCCTCTGGGTATGGGGATAAATGTTTATAAGATAAATTAATGTTTTTTTCAAAACTTCTTTTGGCCAATGCTCTGATATTTTAATTTGGGTTACACTATATACAATACTAAAAATCAATATAATTTTATATGATTCCCACTATATTTTATGTGGAGATACTTCAAATATCACAAAACAACTGCAGTGCAAAACTCTAATAATCTTTGATTGATATGCCAGCTTGTACGATGTTCTGCTGTGCTACAACATTCTACAGATGATGAAACATTAATTAAAAAAGGACTCGATCTGATACTAGAAAAACTACACATCACATCCCAAATCTCCACTAGCACATTCATACATCACTAGACTCAACAGATTTTTATTGTGAAACCCCAAATTTGGGGGTTCTGCCAGTAAAATATTTTGTCACCACCCATAAATATTCTGAAAAAGACATCCCCACCATTGATCTGTAATTAGATAATTAAAAGTTGTTTGACAGTGGATTATTTAGACCTGTAAACATGTTTTCAGAAAAGTCTAGCTATAAATTTTCCTGGAAAGCCAACACCACCCGCTGTTAGGTAATAACAAAGTATATAAACAATCACTTGCAAATATCTCGTTTAAAAATCAGGCTAAAATCAATACGTTTTTTGTTTATCAGAAATATATCAATCTTTACAATCATTAAATTTTGTATATACTGTAATACAAATTTAAAATAATATTTCAATGTTAAACTCTCAAAAAAGCATTATAAAAAAATTTAAAAGATAAGATTACTTTGCAGAATGTATAATGTAGAGGGATATGTTTTCTTTCAAACGAAACAAACCACAAGTATCTAGAATCCTGGGGTGTAAAGTTATAGCCTTGTTAACCATCTACTCTTTCTTAACCCGTGTGGGTTATGGGGTTCGTGTAATGTAGGTCAGGTTGGGTCAACATATTTTTCTGCTTCAAATAGTGAATATTAGACACTTTTATAATAATTGACTATAATAAGCAATTAATTAATTTTTCTTGCAATTACCCAACAACCTGAAGTTACGAGTTTATGATAAATTTTACAGCTGGATGCTTCTGATTAGAAACATTCTAGTCTAAGTAGTCAATTAACACAAAAACTAGTGAAATTAGACCTAAAAAATAATGAAAATAGCAATTTATAATGTGTGTTTATGTTCTGACTCCGATGATGTAGCTTTGAAAGAGCATGGTATTTTGCAGAGAAATCTAAACTGTTTGTTCTCTGCTGAAAGCATACTGGTTCATTGATCTAGATTCAGTCATGATAGAAATTACCAACCAGAGCTTAAAAGGCATATAAACAAACTTTAAAAGCCAATTAACAGCAAGGTCTTCCATAGAGTTGAAGTTTCTCGGGAATATTTATTACTAAACAGTTCTGAAAATGTGTTTACTCATCTAAATACTGTCAAACAACTTTTAATTTGCAAATTAGAAATCAAAAACGATTAGAACAAGCAAACTTATAGCAATTGTTTACATATTTCCAAGATCATAGCTGGAGGAGGCATGGCATCTCATGGCAATTATAGCTAGACTTTCTTCACAAGTCACTGGTTCGTTAAACTAATGTCAACAGAGACAGAAAATAGTCAACTACAGTTTATAAGAAGTTTACTTTTGATTTTATGATCCAATGAACTGTCTGCTTATTTCTAATTGCTTTACTATGGTAGTAGGAGGTCTTTCCCAAAATATTTATTGCCCGGGGTGGTGATAAAACATTTATTGGCTGAAACAGAAAGTAGACACCTAGGAGAAAGCAAATCATAGCTTAAATCATTGCAAACTCAATTACTGTTTGTAAGGTAAACATTGGTAATTCCTGATATTTGATGATGATGATGAATTTAAAAAAGTAAATAATGTAAGATGAGATTTGAAATTTTCACTTGCAGATAGCATTGAATATATTAAATCTGAAAATTTTGTTTATTTGAGTAATTTGTCATTTTATAACTGTTAGATTCTTAATCTAACAAGTAACTTCTTACAATAAGGATCTTTTTAAAAGATACCTATTGTAAGAAGAAAATTGGAAATTTGTAGAAGTGTTTTAAAAGACAAGATTTATCTTAAATTTACAAACAAAATATTGATGGTAAATGAATTATCCTTTGATATTTCAATAAACTAACTGGAGATATTGATTTAGTTGCCTTTACGACTTGTCTCTTGTTTTATTCTATTACAAAGACCTATCTAATAGGACATTTACACTGGTGTGATAGTTATTTGCAATAAGTATGAGTTCTTAATAAGAATTAAATCATTCAAGATAACTATGGATGGTTATAAATATGTATTTAAAGAATGTAAAATTGGTGATTATTCTATATGTGTGTCTATATGCATATTTTGAAGTAATCGACTACAAAAAATTTAACATCATTGCAAACATGCTGATGAGGGACATATGTATCCAAAACATGAATATGTGTATTATGTGTAAAGGAACAACAGGTGAAAAATAGAGTTTTGTTTTTTCTGATTAAAAACTCATACTTATTGCAAATAACTATCACACTAGTGTAAATGTCTTATTAATAGATAGGTCTGTGAACTCCGCAAGGCACGTGGTCTGCGGTTACAAATATACGATAGAAAGAACAAAGGGAAGGACAATGAACAATCGGTAGAAATGTGTGACCAGACAAACAAAGATTTATTTTACTAAAAGAAAAATGCGGTACAATATAGATCTCAATAACAGTCCAATACCAGACACAGATATCGTAACAAATAACGAAATAGCCTGATATTCCCCTTTCCGCTAACCTTCCTCACGCGAGGCCCCGTTTTTCCCGACAAGTAATATAGATCCGAAAATAACAATATTGTAGACGGAGTACCTAAGGGACTTGAAAAGTCTGTCGTATCGGTCCGATCGTGAGCTTCGATGGGGAATCGTCTTCCTTTTGGGTCGCAACCTCCTTTCTTCTATCAACGGTCCACTCTCTTCTCGGTTGCTATTCCCTCCTTTCATCCACGGCGTGCTCTCTCTCCTCTTCGAAAAACCCAAAAAAGTCTTTCTTACTCCTTACCCCCGCTTTTATAACTCCCTCCAACTATGTCACACTGTCATGGACCAATCGGATCTCGGAAACTTAGCCATCGGCTAACAGGTGGCACCGAGGAAGGAAACGGAAGGAAAACGGGAAAAATTATACGCGCGACGCGACATAAACGCGACATAAATGCAAAACAAAAAATAAAAATATAATACAAACATAGCCACGAAGTGCTACAGGTCTTAGTTGACTATGATAGAATAAAATAACTGGAGTTATGTTTAAACATGTAAAATTATTATTTTTTTTATTGTATTGTGCATTTAATTTCTTAGCTATTTGGGCATTATTACCTTTTGCTGTGCAATTGTAGACATATCAAACACAAGGACTATTCAATAATTAATTATCGTCAATTAGAGAAGTAAAATAATAATATGTAACTTACAGATAATGTTAGTTGAATACATCTTGAGTATCTGCAATACTTTTTAGGTCCAAAAGGTAGGTAGGTCAAAATAACCAATATATCATGAAATTACTATTCGAGATGTCATCAAAATATCGTCAATGTGAAAAAGGTAAATATTTTAGTCCCGAGGATGGAGTGTTCAATATACAAGCAAATATTTTGTGTGACATTGTCACAATGCCAGGCTGCAGCTTTTAATCGTATTTTTAATTAATTTCAAATATATGCTCTCCACCTCAAGTTAGTAGTGGCTTGCCCCTGTATATCATACTTTTCCTGTTAGATGACCAGCACAACTCTATTGCTATCTAACTGCTTTTGAAGGGAAATTTTGAATTGAAACAACCTACTTTCAGTTTTCCTCAGAAGTTCATGTATACTTAATTGAGGCCTCCTGCCCCTAAACTTTCCAAATATGGCCTCTTCTTTCATCTTTCCAACTCCGTTCTCAAGATTAAGAAAGGACAGTGGGCATTTCTACATTTACAATTTTTCCAAATTGCAGCCCAATATAAAGGCTAAAGGGCCCTCTCACAAAATTAGCAATGTATTATCATGACTACCCCTGATATCCACTGTATGCAATGTAAAAAATACACTCCTAGAAAACTAAGATATAAATATTCATAATGACAAAAAGCAATGTTGTTATCTTGAGAGTGTGGTCCCATTAATAGTATAGTTAACATGTTCATTTACAAAATATATGCCCAATAATTAAATAATTAATTTCATAATGAATTTATCAATGTTTACCCAACAAAATACTTCCAAAGTTTTTTTTTTTTGTTCAATTTTCTTCAAAACTTATTTTATAATGAAAACAAAAAACATTATGTAATACTGTGTTTTAATAAACGTTTTAAAAACAGC